>NC_057419.1:4964997-4980263 GCF_019320065.1 Cervus canadensis
TGAGAACTGAAACTCAGGCAGAAGTGGCATTGATTTTAGTAATTGCAGACAGAGACATTGGGATACTTGGAATAAATATGTTTTGTGTGTTTTACAAATAAGGAGAGTCATAGAAATCATACAATAGTCCCCATTTGATCTTACAGATATGAAAAACATAGTGTCAGATGAAGCCCATTTTAAGGGTTTCCTGATGGCTCAGATAGTAAAAAAAAAAACAAAAAACAAACAAACAAACAAACAAAAAAAACAAAAACAACACTGCAACAAGGGAGACCAGGATTCAATCCGTGGGTTGGGAAGATCCCCTGGAAGGGGAATGGCATCCTGCTCCAGTATGCTTGCCTGGATCATCCCCATTGACAGAGCAGCCTGGTGGGCTACAGTCCATGGGGTCACAAAGAGTTGAACATGGCTGAACAACAAAGGACAGCACAGTGCAGCATGTTAAATGTTTGTGAAAGAAATTCAGGTAGGGAGGAAAGAGGGAGAAAGGGAAACAAGGGAAATGAAAGGAAGGAAAGAAAATCCTCCATTGCTGATGAGAACAGAGCCACCAGAGATGTCCCCCAGCAGGACAGCACCACACATTTCCATCTGAGCACTCTCAGCCGGTTTGAAACAACCATCTCCAACGTTGGTCCCACTCCTTCAACTAAACTCATGTGCATGGTTTACCACTAACAGGCTAATAGTCATCATGATGTCTCCTCATTCAAATCCTGATTCACCCAGAAGTGAAAAAGACACATGTTCCCCAATGTTCATCACAGCACTATTTACAATAACCAGGGCATGGAGGCAACCTAGATGTCCAACAGCAGACACATGGGTAAGAAAGCAATGGTACATAGACACAATGGAATATTGCTCAGCCATTAAAAAGAACACATGTGAATCTTTTCTAATCAGGTGGATAAAACTGGAGCCTATTATACAGAGTGAAGTAAGTCAGAGAGAAAAGCACCAATAATAAGGCATATATATTGAATTTAGGAAGATGGAGATGATAACCCTATATGGGAGTCAGCAAAACAGACAGAGATTTACAGAACAGTCTTTTGGACTCTGTGGGAGATGGCAAAGGTGGGATGATCTGTGAAAATAGCATTGAAACATGTATATTATCATATGTGAAAAGGATAGCCAGTCCATGTTCAATGCATAAGACATGGTGGCAAGGACCTGTTCACTAGGCTGACCCAGAGGGATTGGATTAGGAGGAAGATATGAGGGGGAATCAGGATGGGGAATACATGTACTACCATGGTGGATTTATGTCAATGTATGGCAAACAAAACCACAATATTGTAAAGTAAATACCCACCAATTAAAATAAATGAAATAAAATAAAATAGAATCTTTGATAAAAAGGGCCTAATCAGTATTGATTTTTGACCTCCAAAAACGCCATTCTATTCCTTCCTTTCTTCCCTCCTTCCTTCCCTGTCTTTCTTTCCTTTTCTCTCTGATTATACAACTGTTAAACTTGCTTTCCTTTTATAGTTATGACAAAATCCTGGCTCTACTCCCCATCTTGTACAATGCATCCCTGAGCTCAACTTCCACCTAACTATCACTGCGTGCCTCCCCCTCCCACCTCTGTATTGCCCCACCCTTTTCCCCTCCCCACTGGTAACCAGTAGATGCTTCTCTATATTTGTGCACCTCCATTATTATCATATTCTCTACTTAGCGGTATGTTTACATTCTATAAGTTATATCATACAGTATTTGTCAATCTCTGTCTGAGGTATTTTACTCAATATTCTAACTTCCATGTTGCTGCAAATGTCAATATTCCATTCTTTTGATGTGGCAGCTCCTTTGTATGCCTTTTGAACAAATGGCACTGCCCCCCCCCCCCACACCCACACACACACGACACAGCTCTCCAACAAAGTGTCCATCTCTGCACTCACAGAGAGAAACTCCAAGTCCTCTTCCTCTTCTCCCATGGGAAGTGTGTCTTTGAAGCTCAGTCTGGAACCAGTTCTTCCCCCTACTTTCTGGCAACCTGGACATTCTGGTCAAATCTCCAACTCCACAGAAATCATCTCCCTTCCTCCTCACACAGTTATCCCTTCCCTGCCCTCTCTGCTCCGACTATCAGAGAACTCAGAGACAAATATAATTTCATATCAGCTTGATTTTATTTTACTTTCGTTATTAGTGTAGGCAGTTGCTATAATATTCTGCATCATTACTTTTGGCCAGTACTCAATGGCCAGACCCCCAAGCATTTCTGAGGTGTCTAGCCATGCCCTGAAGTCACTGGCTGTCCACTGGCCCAGGTGGAATGGCAGGGTTCTCCATGGTCTCTGGGACCTCCTCTGATTCCTTCTGATTACCTGGAATGACAGGGGTCTCCATGGTGTCTGGGACCTCCTCTGGTTCCTTCTGATTAGCTGCCAATGCAGATGTCTCCATGGTGTCTGGGGCCCCCTCTGGTTCCTTCTGATTCAGCTGTTCATTTGCCTTGTAACTCTGGCTACAGAGCTTTGAGCATCTTATTCTCTAAGCTTTTTTTGTGGTGAGAGTTTTCAGAGAAGTTTATTTGGGCAGCTTTGCCGGAACGGGAAAGCGCACCCTCACGGTTACCCTGACCACCTAGAGAAAAGAAGACAGGGAGAAAGAATCGCACTGGTTTAGGAAAGAGTGAGAAGACAGGTGGGAACGATGGCTTCAGGAGAAGGGGCATGGGCAGAGAAGGGTTATATGCCAGGCAAGGACAGGGGAGGGTGTCTTCTGTGGTGGTCAAGAGGAGTTTGGCTGGTTCAGTTCACCTTGACATTTTTCTCTGGACCTCAATTGATAGGAGGTCTTCATCTTCTCCTGGGTAACAGGAGAAGTTCTCCTCCATAACTACTCTGGAGCCATGTGGTTTCCCAGTCACCTCAGTCATTTGGAGGACTCACAGTGGTATGCTCAGAGCCCCTGAACATCACTATATGTACCCGTCCCCATGGAGCCTCACCCTCATGCTTTATGAGGTCAGCAAGTCTCTTTCCAAGCCAATGGTGGCCCTGGGTGAGCTTTAACATCACAAAGCCCCATCCTGACATGTCTAGAGGAGGATGGGGAGCAATTCAGATGATTTGTTGGGAGAAATGAGGCATTAGTAATGCCCTCAAGAGGCCTCCAACTCAACTGCCACCCTCACTTCTATGTCAACTCTGATGGCTCACACAGCAGGCAGAGTGCATCTCCTCCCAACCTTGCCCCACAGCCACACTCCTTGGGCATTCATTCTGTTCTCTCTCAGCTTTCACCATTATCTAGCTTTTCATATCTGGCCTAAACTCCCTCCATGGCAAGTAGGTTGTTTTTAAGTGTCTGTGAAGCGAGAAACATTGCTCGTTCATCTTGTAATGTAGTCTTAATGTACCTTGAAGCCCACTGAATACTGGGCCAGCCGACATAAACCTTTCCATCCCGCCTCCTTTTCTCAGTGTTCCCGGAGGTCTCCTCCATTTTCTGGTCTCCAGTGGAAAACCCTTGTCTTCAGGCTGTGAGAATGTAGTGAATACACTTTCCCTTGCTCCACACGGTGCTGTCTCATTTCAAGTCTAGGATTCAGGGTCACCTCACTAGGAGTAGTACCCAGGCATGGGTTTGAACAGGGTGATGGGGAAGGGGCAGAAAAATGCATGTTTCAGGTTGTGCTGGGGGATCCCATGCAGGAAATGCCCACCTGTGGCTGATTAGTATTCCTAGCAAGTGGTGGAGCTTGCCCAGAACTCTGTGAGCATTGTGTGCAAAGGTCTTCCCAACCCGTGCTGTCACAAATCTCTTTTCTCATCTTGTTTTCTTGCTGGAAGCTCCCTTGGAGCTTACCTCACAGCAAAAACCAAGGTGGAATTCATGTCCATGAGCAGCTGCCACAAGCTTCCAGCTTCTTGGACGAAACACTGAGCAATCGTGTCCTGTGCATGTAGTTCCCACGGTCTCTCATTGAGCTGGTTGGCTCTGGAGGAAAGGGGAATGGATTGTGTGCTCCACCTCAGTCCTCGTTTGTCCAATTGACTCGTAGGGTCAACCAGCCTGAGGTGGACCACTGGGGAAAGTTTGTTGGCTTACTAGGTCTTCTTGGGTTTCCCGTAAAGTGTTCACATCCTGTTGTCCATTTGTTGGTTACTCACTCAGGGTCCATTACAGTGCTGACCATTTTAAGAGGTAGAAAAAGCACGCCATAAACAAACCCAAAAGAGGACTCTTAGATTTGTTAGAAGTTCTTAAAACCTGATAGAAAAATGGGCAAGAGGCACGAGCCAACACTTTATAAGAAAGATGTGTCACTGGCCTTTAAATTTATGAAGACATATTTAAAGACATGAGCAGCCAATTTAGAAGAAGAGTATGGATCTAGACCCGAACCACGTAAACAACATATTAAATCTAACGAAGGTAAGAAAAATCGTACTAAAATGCCCTTGAGAACTGAAACTAAGTCAGAAGTGGCAATGATTTTAGTAATTGCAGACAGAGGCATTAGGATACTTCGAATAAATGTGTTTTGTGTGTTCTAAAAATAAGGAGAGTCATGGAAATCATAAAAAAGACCTCATTTGATTTTACAGATATGAAAAACATAGTGTCAGATGAAGCCCATATTAAAGGTTTCCTGATGGCTGAGGTATATTAAAAAAAAAAAAAAACAACAAACAACCCACCTGCAACATGGGAGACCAGGATTCAATCTCTGGGATGGGAAGATGCCCTGGAGGGGTAATGGCAGCCTGCTCCATTATGCTTGCCTGGAGAATCCCCATGGACAGAGGAGCCTGACGGCTACAGACCATGGGGTCACAAAGAGTTGGACGTGGCTGAACAACGAAACACAGCAAAGTGCAGCATATTGAATGTTTGTGAAAGAAATTCAGGTAGGGAGGAAAGAGGGAGAAAGGGAAACAAGGGAAATGAAAGGAAGGAAAGAAATTCCTCCATTGCTGGTGAGAACAGAGCAAACAGAGAAGTCCGCCAGCAGGACAGCACCACACATGTCCATCTGAGCACTCTCCGCCGGTTTGAAACAACCATGTCCAACTTTGGTCCCACTCCTTCAACGAAACTCATGTGCAGGGTTTACCACTAAGAGGCTAATAGTCATCATGGTTTCTCCTCATTCATATCCTATTTCACCCAGAAGTGAAAAAGACACGTGTGCCCCAATGTTCATCACAGCACAGTTTACAATAACCAGGGCATGGAAGAAACCTTGATGTCAAATAGGCGACATATGAGTAAGAAAGCTGTGGCCCATAGACACAGTGGAATATTGCTCAGCCATTAAGAAAAACACATGTGAATCCATTCTAATGAGGTGGATGAAAGTGAAGCCTATTATACAGAGCGAAGTAAGTCTGAAAAAAAAACACCAATATACTATACTAAGGCATATGCATTGAATTTAGGAAGCTGGAGATGATAACCCTATATGGGAGACAGCAAAAGAGACACAGATTTACAGAACAGTCTTTTGGACTCTGTGGGAGATGGCGAGGGTGGGATGATCTGAGAGAAGAGCATTGAAACATGTCTATTGTCATATGTGAAAGGGATATCCAGTCCATGTTCGATGCCTAACACAGGGTGCCCAGGACTGGTTCACTGGGCTGATCCAGAGGGATTGGATTGGGAGGAAGATGTGAGGGGTAATCAGGATGGGGAATACATGTACTCCCATGGCTGATTCATGTCAATGTATGGCAAAAACAAGCACAATATTGTAAAGTAAATACCCACCAATTGAAATAAATAAAATAAAATGAAATAAAATAGAATCCTTTGATAAAATGGGCCTAATCAGTATTGACTTTTTGTCCTCCAAAACCCCACTTCATTTCCTTCATTCCTTTTCTCTCTTTCCTCCCCTCTCTTTCTTTCCTTTTCTTTCTGATTATACAACTGTTAAAGCTTGCTTTCCATTTATAGTTTTGACAAAGTTTTGGCTCTATTCCCCATGTTGTACAATGCATCCCTGAGCTCATCTTCCACCTAACTATAACAAAGTGCCTCCCTGTCCCCCAACTCTGTATTGCCCGGCCCTCCTCCCCTCCCTGTTGGTACCCAGTAGATTCTTCTCTATATTTGTGCACCTCCATTATTATCATATTCTCTAGTTGCGGTATGTTTACATTCTATAAGTGATATCACACATTATTTGTCAATCTCTGTACGAGTTATTTTACTCAATATTCTACGTTCCATGTACCTGCAAATGTCAATATTCCATTCTTTTGATGGGGCAGCTCCTTTGTATGCCTTTTGAACAAATGGAAGGGCCTCCACACACACTACACAGCTACCCAGCTAAGTGACAATCTCTGCACTCACACAGAGAAACTCCAAGTCATCTTCCTCTTCTCCCATGGGGAGTGTGTCTTTGAAGCTCAGTCTGGAACCAGTTTCCCCCTACTTTCTGGCAACCTGGACATTCTGGTCCCATCTCCAGCTCCACAGAAGCCATCGCCCTCCATCCTCAAACACTTATCCCTTACCTGCTCTCTCTGCTCCCCATATCAGAGAACTCAGAGACAAACATAATTTCACATCAGCTTATTTTATTTTATTTTCGTTATTAGTGTATGCAGTTGCTATAATATTCAGCATTTGTACTTTTGGCCAGTATTCAACGGCAGGACCCCCAAGCATTTCTGAGGTGTCTAGATATGCCGCAAAGTCACTGGCTCTCCACTGGACCAGCTGGAATGGGAGGTGTCTCCATGGTCTCTGGGACCTCCTCTGGTTCGTTCTGATTAGGTGGAATGGCAGGGGCCTCCATGATCTCTGGGACCTTCTCTGGTTACTTCTTATTAGCTGGTAATGCAGGGGTCTCCATGGTCTCTGGGACCTCCTCTGGTTCCTTCTGATTAGTTGGAATGGCAGGGGTCTCCATGGTCTCTGGGATCTCCTCAGGTTCCTTCTGATTCAGCTGTTCATTCGCCTTGGAACTCTGGCTACAGGGCTTTGAGCATCTGATTTTCTTAAACTTTTTTGTGGTGGGACTTTTCAGAGAAGTTTTCTTGGACAGCTTTCCCGGAATGGGATTATTCACCCTCACGTCTCCCTGGCCATCTGGAGAAAACAAAACAGGGAGAAAGAATGGCACTGGTTTAGGGAACAGTGTGAAGACAGGTGGGAACGATGGCTTCAGGAGAATGGGTGTGGGCAGAGAAGGGTCACGTGACAGGCAAGTGCAGGGGAGGGTGTCTTCTGGGGTGGGGCCAATGGGCAAGAAGAGTTTGGCTGGGTTCAGTTCACCTTGACATATTTTCTGGACCTCAATTGATAGGAGGTCTTCATCTTCTTCTGGGTAACAGGAGGTGGGTGTTCCATAACTAATCTGGAGCCTGGTGGCTTCCAGTCACCTCAGTCATTTGGAGGACACACAGTGGAATGCTCAGAGCCCCTGAGCACCCCTATATATACCCGTCCCCATGGAGCCTCCCCCTCATGTTTTATGAGGTCAGCAAGTCTCTTCCCCAGCCAATGGCGGCCCTGGGTGTGCATTGACATCACAAAGCCCCATCCTGACATGTCTATCAGCAGATGGGGAGGAATTCAGATGATTTGCTGGGAGAAATGATGCATTAGTAACGCCCTCAAGAGGCCTCCAAACTCACCTGCCACCCTAACGTCTATGTCAAGTCTGATGGGTCACACAGCAGGCAGAGTGCATCTCCTCCAAAGCTTGCCACACAGCCACACTCCTCGGGCATTCATTCTGTTCTCTTTCAGCTTTCACCATTATCTAGCTTTTCATATCTGGCCTAAACTCGCTCCATGACCACTAGGTTGTTTTTCAGTGTTTGTGGAAGTGAGAATCATTGCTCGTTCGTCCTGCAATGTGGTCTTAATGCACCTTGAAGCCCATTGAATTCTGGGCCAGCCGACAGAATGTTTTCCATCCCGCCTTCTTGTCTCAGTGTTCCTGGAGCTCGCCTCCGTTTTCTGGTCTCCAGTCAGAAACCCTTGTCTTCAGGCTGTGTGAATACCGTGAATACACTTGCCCTTGCTCCACACGGAGCTGTCTTGTTTCAAGTCTAGGACTCAGGGTCACCTCACTAGGAGTATTACCCAGGCTTGGGTTTGAACAGGGTGATGGGGAAGGGGCAGAGAAATGCATGTTTCAGGTTGTGCTGGGGGATTCCGTGCAGGAAATGACCACCTGCGGCTGATTAGTATTGCCATCAGGTGGTGGAGCTGGCCCAGAGCCTTGTGAGCCTTGTGTGCAAAAGTCTTCTCAACGTGCCCTCACAAATCCCTTTTCTCATCTTGTTTTCTTGCTGGAAGCTCCCTTGGAGCTTACCTCACAGCCAAAACCAAGGGGGAATTCATGTCCATGAGCAGCTGCCACAAGCTTCCAGCTTCTTGGACGAAACACTGAGTCATCCTGTCCTGTGCATCTAGTTCCTATGGAATCTCATTGAGCTGGTTGGCTCTGGAGGAAAGGGGAATGGATTGTGTGCTCCACCTCAGTCCTCGTTTTTCCAATTGACTCGTATGGTCAACTAGCCCTAGATGCACTCCTGGGGACAGTTTGTTGTCTTAGTGTGTATTCCTGGGTTTCCTGTGAATTTTTTACATCCTGGTGTCCATTTGTTGATTATTCTCTCAGGGTCGATGACACTGCTGACCATTTTAAGAGGTAGGAAGAGCACGCCGTAAACACCCGAAAAGATGACTCTTAGAATTTGTGGAAGATCTTAAAACCTGATAGAAAAATGGGCAACAGGCACGAGTCAACACCTTATAAGAAGATGTATCACTGGACTTTAAATTTATGAAGACATATTTAAAGACATGAGCAGCCAACTCACAAGAAGAGTATGGAACTAGCCCCAAACCACGTTAAGAACTAGTAAATGTAACGAAGGTAAGAAAAATCATACTAAATGCCCTTGAGAACTGAAACTCAGGCAGAAGTGGCAATGATTTTAGTAATTGCAGACAGAGGTATTAGGACACTTGGAATAAATGTGTTTTGTGTGTTCTCAAAATAAGGAGAGTCATGGAAATCATAAAATAGACCCCATTTGATTTTACTGATATGAAAAACATAGTGTCGGATGAAGCCCATTTTAAAGGTTTCCTGATGGCTAAGATATATTAAAAAAAAAAAAAAAAAGCCAACCTGCAACATTGGAGACAAGGATTCAATTCTTGGGATGGTAAGATCCCCTGGAGTGGGAATGACAGCATGCTCCAGTATGCTTGCCTGGAGAATCCCCGTGGACAGAGGAGCCTGGCGGCTACAAACCATGGGGTCACAAAGAGTTGGACATGGCTGAACAATGAAGCACAGCACAGCGCAGCACATTGAATGTTTGTGAAAGAAATTCAGGTAGGGTGGAAAGAGGGAGAAAGGTAAACAAGGCAAATAAAAGGAAGGAAAGAAAATCCTACGTTGCTGGTGAGAACAGAGCAACCAGAGATGTCCCCCAGCAGAACAGCACCACACATGTCCATCTGAGCACTATCCACCGGTTTGAAACAACCATGTCCAACTTTGGTCCCACTCCCTCAACCAAACTAATGTGCAGAGTTTACCACTAAGAGGCTAATAGTTATCATGGTTTCTCCTCATTCAAATCCTGATTCACCCAAAGGTGAAAAAGACACGTGTGCCCCAATGTTCATCACAGCACTGTTTACAATAACCAGGACATGGAAGCAACCTAGATGTCCATCAGCAGACAAATATGTAAGAAAGCTGTGGCCCACAGACACAGTGGAATATTGCTCAGCCATTAAAAAGAACACCTGCGAATCCATTCTAATGAGGTGGATGAAACTGAAGCCTATTATACAGAGCGAAGTAAGTCAGGAAAACAAACACCAATATACTATACTAAGGCATATATATTGAATTTAGGAAGATGGAGATGATAACCCTATATGGGAGATAGCAAAAGAGACATGGATTTACAGAACAGTCTTTTGGACTCTGTGGGAGACGGCGAGGGTGGGATGATCTGAGAGAATAGCATTGAAACATGTCTATTATCATATGTGAAAGGGATATCTAGTCCATGTTCGATGCATAAGACAGAGTGCCCAAGACTAGTTCACTGGGCTGATCCAGAGGGATTGGATTGGGAGGAAGATGTGAGAGGTAATCAGGATGGGGAATACATGTACTCCCATGGCTGATTCATGTCAATGTATGGCAAAAACCGGCACAATATTGTAAAGTATATACCCACCAATTGAAATAAATAAAATAAAATGAAATAAAATAGAATCCTTTGATAAAATGGGCCTAATCAGTTTTGACTTTTTGACCTTCAAAAACGCACTTCTTTTCCTTCCCTTTTCTCTCCTTCCTCCCCTCTCTTTCTTTCCTTTTCTTTCTGATTATACAACTGTTAAAGCTTGCTTTCCATTTATAATTATGACAAAGTCCAGGCTCTATTGCACATGTTGTACAATGCATCCCTGAGCTCATCTTCCACCTAACTATCACTGCGTGCCTCCCTCTCCCCCACCTCTCTATTGCCCTGCCCTCCTCCCGTCCCTGCTGGTACCCAGTTGATTCTTCTCTATATTTGTGCACCTCTATTATTATCATATTCTCTACTTGCAGTATGTTTACATTCTATAAGTGATATCATACAGTATTTGTCAATCTTTGTACAAGTTATTTTACTTAATATTCGCTGTTCCATGTAGCTGCAAATGTCAATATTCCATTCTTTTGATGTGGTAGCTTCTTTGTATGCCTTTTGAATAAATGGAATGGCCCCCCCACACACAACACAGCTACCCAGCTATGTGACCATCTCTGCACTCACACAGAGAAACTGCAAGTCCTCTTCCTCTTCTCCCATGGGGAGTGTGTCTTTGAAGCTCAGTCTGGAACCTTTTCTTCCCCCTACTTTCTAGCAACCTGGACATTCTGGTCCCATCTCCAACTCCACAGAAGCCATCGCCCTCCTTCCTCACACACTTATCCCTTCCCTGCTCTCTCTGCTCCTCATATCAGAGAACTCAGAGACAAACATAATTTCACATCAGATTGATTTTATTTTATTTTTGTTATTAATGTATGCAGTTGTTATAATATTCAGCATCTGTACTTTTGGCCAGTACTCAGCGGCAGGACCCCCAAGCATTTCTGAGTTGTCTAGCCACGCCCCGACATCACTGGCTCTCCACTGGTCCAGCTGGAATGGGAGGTGTCTCCATGGTCTCTGGGACCTCCTCTAGTTCGTTCTGATTAGCTGGAATGGCTGGGGTCTCCATGGTCTCTGGGACCTCCTCTGATTTCTGCAGATTAGCTGGAATGGCAGGGGTCTCCATGGTCTCTGGGATCTCCTCAGGTTCCTTCTGATTCACCTGTTCATTTGCCTTGGAACTCTGGCTACAGAGCTGTGAGCATCTGATTTTCATAATCTTTTTTGTGGTGGGAGTTTTCAAAGAAGTTTCTTGGGCAGCTTTGTCGGAATAGAATTATTCACCCTCACGTCTCCCTGGCCATCTGGAGAAAACAAGACAGGGAGAAAGAATTGCACTGGTTTAGGGAAGAGTGTGAAGACAGGTGGGAATGATGGCTTCAGGAGAATGGGTGTGGGCAGAGAAGGGTCACGTGCCAGGCAAGGGTAGTGGAGGGTGTCTTCTGGGGTGGGGCGGATGGGCAAGAAGAGTTTGGCTGGGTTCAGTTCACCTTGACATATTTTCTGGACCTCAATTGATAGGAGGTCTTCATCTTCTCCTGGGTAACAGGAGGTGCGTGTTCCATAACTACTACGGAGCCTTGTGGCTTCCCAGTCACCTCAGTCATTTGGAGGACTACAGTGGTCTGCTCAGAGCCCGTGAGCACCCCTATATATACCCTTCTCCATGGAGCCTCACCCTCATGCTTTATGAGATCCGCAAGTCTCTTCCCCAGCCAATGGTGGCCCAAAGTGTGCATTGACATCACAAAGCCCCATCCTGATATGTCTAGTGGAGGATGGGGAGCAATTCAGATGATTTGCTGGGAGAAATGAGGCATGAGTAATGCCCTCAAAAGGCCTGCAACCTCACCTGCCACCCTAACCTCTATGTCAAGTCTGATGGGTCACACAGCAGGCAGAGTGCATCTCCTCGAAACCTTGCTGCACAGCCACACTCCTCGGGCATTCATTCTGTTCTCTTTCAGCTTTCACCATTATCTAGCTTTTCATATCTGGCCTAAACTAGCTCCATGACAACTAGGTTGTGTTTAAGCGTCTGTGGAAGCGAGAATAATTGCTCGTTTGTCCTGCAATGTGGTCTTAATGCACCCTGAAGCCCATTGAATTCTGGGCCAGCCGACAGAAAGTTTTCCATTCCGCCTCCTTGTCTCAGTGTTCCCGGAGTTCGCTTCCGTTTTTTGGTCTCCAGTCGGTAACCCTTGTCTTCAGGCTGTGAGATGCAGTGAATACACTTGACCTTGCTCCACACGGAACTGTCTCGTTTCAAGTCTAGGACTAGGGTCACCTCACTAGGAGTATTACCCAGGCTTGGGTTTGAACAGGGTGATGGGGAAGGGGCAGAGAAATCCATGTTTCAGGTTGTGCTGAGGATCCCATGCAGGAAATGCCCACCTGCGGCTGATTAGTATTGCCAGCAAGTGGTAGAGCTTGCCCAGAGCTGTGTGAGCCTTGTGTGCAAAGGTCTTCTCAACAGGTGCCCTCACAAATCCCTTTTCTCATCTTGTTTTCTTGCTGGAAGCTCCCTTGAAGCTTACCTCACAGCCAAAACCAAGGGGGAATTCATGTCCATGAGCAGCTGCCACAAGCTTCCAGCTTCTTGGACGAAACACTGAGTCATCCTGTCCTGTGCATCTAGTTCCTATGGAATCTCATTGAGCTGGTTGGCTCTGGAGGAAAGGCGAATGGATTGTGTGCTCCATCTCAGTCCTCGTTTTTCCAATTGACTCATAGGGTCAACCAGCCTGAGGTGCAACCCTGGGGACAGTTTCTTGGCTTAGTGGGTCTTCTTGGGTTTCCTGTGAAGTGTTCACATCCTGTTGTCCATTTGTTGCTGACTCACTCAGGATCCTTCACACTGCTGAACATTTTTAAGAGGTAGAAAAAGCAAGCCGTAAACAAACCCAAAAGATGACTCTTAGAATTTTTAGAAGAGCTTTGAAACCTGATAGAATAATGAGCAACAGGCCCGAGTCAACACTTTATAAGAAATATGTATCACTGGGTTTAAATTTATGAAGACATGTTAAAAGACATGAGCAGCCAATTTACAAGAAGAGTATGGATCTAGACCCGAACCGCATTAACAACATATTAAATTTAATGAAGTTAAGAAAAATCACACTAAAATGCCCTTGAGAACAGAAACTCTGGCAGAAGTGGCATCGATTTTAGTAATTGCAGACAGAGGCATTAGGATATTTGGAATAAATGTGTTTTGCGTGTTCTAAAAATGAGGAGAGTCATGGAAATCGTAAAATAGACCCCATTTGATTTTACAGATATGAAAAACATAGTGTCAGATGAAGCCCATTTTAAAGGTTTCCTGATGGCTAAGGTATACTAAAAACAAACAAACAAACAAACAAAAAAAACACCTGCACATGGGAGAACAAGATCCAATCACTGGGAAGGGAAGATCACCTGGAGGGGGATTGACAGCCTGCTCCTGTATGCTTGCCTGGAGAATCCCCATGGACAGAGGAGCCTGGCGGCTACAAACCATGGGGTCACAAAGAGTTGGACATAGCTGAACAACGAAGCACAGCACAGTGCAACATATTGAATGTTTGTGAAAGAAATTCAGGTAGGGAGGAAAGAGGGAGAAAGGTAAACAAAGGAAATGAAAGGAAGGAAAGAAATTCCTCCGTTGCTGGTGAGAACAGAGTAACCAGAGATGTCCCCCAGCAGGAGAGCACCACACATGTCCATCTGAGCACTCTCCGCCGGTTTGAAACAACCATGTCCATTTTTGGTCTCACTCCCTCAACCAAACTCATGTGCAGGGTTTACCACTAAGAGGCTAATAGTCATCATGGTTTCTCCTCATTCAAATCCTGATTCACCCAAAAGTGAAAAAGACACGTGTGTCCCAATGTTCATCACAGCACTGTTTAAAATAACCAGGGCATGGAATAAACCTAGATGTCAATTAGCAGACATTTGAGTAAGAAAGCTGTGGTACATAGACACAATGGAATATTGCTCAGCCATTAAAAAGAACACATGTGAATCCATTCTAATGAGGTCGATGAAAGTGGAGCCTATTATACAGAGCAAAGTAAGTCTGAAAAAAAGAAAACAGCCAATATACTATACTAAGGCATATATTTTGAATTTAGGAAGATGGAGATGATAACCCTATATGGGAGACAGCAAAAGAGACACAGATTTCCAGAACAGTCTTTTGGACTCTGTATGAGATGGCGAGGGTGGGATGGTCTGATAGAATGGCAATGAAACATGTATATTATCATATGTGAAAGGAATATCCAGTCCATGTTCGATGCATAAGACAGGGTGCCCAGGACTGGTTCACTGAGCTGATCCAGAAGAATTGGATTGGGACAAAGATGTGAGAGGTAATCAGGATGGGGAATACATGAACTCCCATGGCTGATTCATGTCAATGTATGACAAAATCCGGCACAATATTGTAAAGTAAATACCCACCAATTGAAATAAATAAAATAAAATGAAATAAAATAGAATCCGTTGATAAAAAGGTCCTAATCATTATTGACTTTTTGACCTCCAAAAACCCACTTCTTTCCTTCCCTTTTCTCTCCTTGCTCCCCTATCTTTCTTTCCTTTTCTTTCTGATTATAGAACTGTTAAAGCTTGCTTTCCATTTATAGTTATGACAAAGTCCTGGCTCTATTCCCCATGTTGTACAATGCATCCCTGAGCTCATCTTCCACCTAACTATCACTGCGTGCGTCCCTCTCCCCCACCTCAATTGCCCCGCGCTCCTCCCGTCCCTGCTGGTACCCAGTAGATTCTTCTCTATATTTGTGCACCTCCATTATTATCATATTCTCTACTTGCGGTATGTTTACATTCTATAAGCGATATCATACATTTTTTGGCAATCTCTGTACGAGTTATTTTACTCAATATTCTACGTTCCATGTACCTGCAAATGTCAATATTCCATTCTTTTGATGGGGCAGCTCCTTTGTATGCCTTTTGAACAAATGGAACGCCCCCCTCCCCCCACACGACACAACTACCCAGGTAAGTGACAATCTCTGCACTCACACAGAGAAACTCCAAGTCCTCTTCCTCTTCTCCCATGGGAAGTGTCTC
>NC_057419.1:4980273-5030708 GCF_019320065.1 Cervus canadensis
TCCTCTCGTTCGTTCTGATTAGCTGGAATGGCAGGAGTCTCCATGGTCTGTGGGACCTCCTCTCGTTCGTTCTCATTCAGCTCTTCATTCCCCTTGGAGCACTGGCTACAGAGCTTTGAGCCTCGGATATTCTTAAGCTTCTTTGTGGCGTGAGTCTTGTGAGTTTTCTTAGGCATCTTTGCGGGAATGGGATCATTCACCCTCGCGGTTACCCTGGCCACCTGGAGAAAACAAGAGAGGGAGCAAAGAATGGCACTGGTTTAGGGAAGAGTGTGAAGACAGGTGGGAACGATGGCTTCAGCAGAAGGGGTGTGGGCAGAGAAGGGTTATGTGCCAGGCAAGGACAGGGGAGGGTGTGTTTTGGGGTGGGGTCGATGGGCAAGAGGAGTTTGGCTGGGTTCAGCTCACCTTGACATTTTTTCTGGACCTCAATTGATAGGAGGTCTTCATCTTCTCCTGGGTAACAGGAGGCGCATGTTCCATAAGTACTCTGGAGCCTTTTGGCTTCCTCGTCATCTCAGTCATTTTGAGGGCTCCCAGTGGTCTGCTCAGAGCCCCTGAGCACCCCTATATATACCCGTCCCCATGGAGCCTCACCCTCATGCTTTATGAGGTCAGCAGGTCTCTTCCCCAGCCAATGGTGGCCCTGGGTGAGCTTTGACATCACAAAGCCCCATCCTGACATGTCTAGCGGAGGATGGGGAGCAATTCAGATGATTTGCTGGGAGAAATGAGGCATTAGTAATGCCCTCAAGCGGCCTCCAAACTCACCTGCCATCCTCACCTCTATGTCAAGTCTGATGGGTCAAACAGCAGGCAGAGTGCATCTCCTCCAAACCTTGCTGCACAGCCACACTCCTCGGGCATTCTTTCTATTCTCTCTCAGCTTTCACCATTATCTAGCTTTTCATATCTGGCCTAAACTCGCTCCATGACCACTAGGTTGTTTCTAAGTGTTTGTGGAAGCGAGAATCATTGCTCGTTCCTCCTGCAATGTGGTCTTAATGCACCTTGAAGCCCATTGAATTCTGGGCCATCCGACAGAAAGTTTTCCATCCCTTCTCCTTGTCTCAGTGTTCCCGGAGCTCGCCTCCATTTTCTGGATATGCTTCTCGTCAAGCTGTCAGAATGCAGGGAATACACTTGCCGTTTCTCCACATGGAGCTGTCTCCTTCCCAGTCTAGGACTCAGGGTCACCTCACTAGGAGTACTACCCAGGTTTGGGTTTGAACATGGTGATTGGGATGGGGCAGAGAAATGCATGTTTCAAGTGGTACTGAAGGATCCCCTGCAGGAAATGCCCACCTGCGGCTGATTAGTATTCCCAGCATGGGGTGGAGCTTGTGAGCCTTGTGTGCAAAGGTCTTCTCAACACGTGCCCTCACAAATCTCTTTTCTCATCTTGTTTTCTTGCTAGAAGCTCCCTTGGAGCTTAGCTCACACCCAAAACCAAGGTGGAATTCATGTCCATGAGCAGCTGCCAGAAGCTTCCAGCTTCTTGGATGATACACTCAGCCATCCTGTCCTGTGCATCTAGTTCCCATGGTCTCTCATTGAGCAGGTTGTCACTGGAGGAAAGGGGAATGGATTGTGTGCTCCACTTCAGTCCTCGTTTTTCCAATTGACTCGTAGGGTCACCCAGCCTGAGGTGCACCCCTGGGGACAGTTTGTTGACTTCCTGTGTCTTCCTGGTTTTCCTGGGAAGTGTTCCCATCCGGTTGTGCATTTGTTGCTTAGTCACCCAGGGTCCATCACACTGCTGAACATTTTAAGAGGCAGAAAAAGCACGCCATAAACAAACCCAAAAGATGACTCAGAATTTTTAGAAGATCTTAAAACCTGATAGAAAAATAGACAAGAGGCACGAGCCAACACTTTATAAGAAAGATGTATCACTAGACTTTAAATTTATGAAGATATGTTTAAAGTCATGAGCAGCCAATTCACAAGAAGAGTATGAAACTAGCCCTCAACCACGTTAAGAAAGTATTAAATCTAATGGAGGTCTGAAAAATCATACTAAAATGCCGTTGAGAACTGAAACTCAGGCAGAAGTGGCATAGATTTTAATAATTGCAGACAGACACATTAGGATACCTGGAATAAATGTGTTTTGTGTGTTCTAAAAATGAGAGTCATGGAAATCATAAAATAGACCCCATTTGATTTTACAGATATGAAAACCATAGTGTCAGATGAAGCTAAATTTAAGGGTTTCCTGATGGCTCAGAAAGTAAAAAACAAACACAAACAAACAAACAAAAAAAACATTTGCAACATGGCAGACCAGGATTCAATCCCAGGGTTGGGAAGATACCCTGGAGGGGGGAATGGCAGCCTGCTCCAGTGTGCTTGCCTGGAGAATCCCCATGGACAGAGGAGCCTGGAAGACCAAAGTCCATGGGGTCACAAAGAGTTGGACATGGCTGAACAATGAAGCACAGCACAGCGCAGCACATTGAATGTTTGTGAAAGAAATTCAGGTAGGGCTTAAAGAGCGACAAAGGGAAACAAGGGAAATGAAAGGAAGGAATGAAAATCCTCCGTGGCTGGTGAGAACAGAGCAACCAGAGATGTCCCCCAGCAGGACAGCACCAGACATGTCCATCTGAGCACTCTCAGCCGGTTTGAAAAAACCATCTCCAACTTTAGTCCCACTCCTTCCACCAAACTCATGTGCAGGGTTTACCACTAACAGGCTAATAGTCATCATGGTTTGTCCTCATTCAAATCCTGATTCACCCAGAAGTGAAAAAGATACGTGTGTCCCAATGTTCATCACAGCACTGTTTACAATAACCAGGGCATGGAAGCAACCTAGATGTCCATCAGCAGACAAATGGGTAAGAAAGCTGTGGTACATAGACACGATGGAATATTGCTCAGCCATTCAAAAGAACACATATTAATCCATCCTTATGAGGTTGACGAAACTGGAGCCTATTATACAGAGCGAAATAAGTCAGAAAGTAAAACACCAATACACTATACTAAGGCATATATATTGAATTTAGGAAGATGGAGATGATAACCCTATGTGGGAGACAGCAAAAGAGACACAGATTTATAAAACAGTCGTCTGGACTCTGACGGAGACGGAGAGGGTGGGATGATCTGAGAGAATAGCATTGAAACATGTATATTATCATATGTGAAAGGGATAGCCAGTCCATGTTCGATGCATAAGACAGGGTGCGCAGGACTTGTTCACTGGGCTGACCCAGAGGAATTGGATTGGGAGGAAGGTGTGAGGGGGAATCAGGATGGGGAATACATGTACTCCCATGGCTGATTCATGTCAGTGTATGGCAAAAACCACCACAATATTGTAATGTAAATACCCACCAATTGAAATAAAGTAAATAAAATAAGATAGAATCCTTTGATAAAAAGGGACTAATCAGTATTGACTTTTTGACCTCCAAAAACGCCCTTTTTTCCTTCCTTTCTTTCCTCATACCTCCCCCCCTCTTTCTTTCCTTTTCTTTCTGATTATACAAATGGTAAAGCTTGCTTTCCATTTACAGTTATGACAAAGTGCTCGGTCTATTCCCCATGTTGTACAATGCATCCCTGAGCTCCTCTTCCACCTAACTATCACTGCGTGCCTCCCACTCCCCCACCTCTGTATTGCCCCACCCTCTACCCTCTCCGCTGGTAACCAGTACATGCTTCTCTATATTTCTGCACCTCCTTTATTATCATATTCTCTACTTTGTGGTATGTTTAGATTCTTTAAGTGATATCATACAGTATTTGTCAATCTCTGTCTGAGGTATTTTATTCAATATTCTACCTTCCATGTTGCTGCAAATGTCAATATTCCATTCTTTGGATGGGGCAGCACCTTTGTATGCCTTTTGAACAAATGGCACTGCCCCCCGACCAGGACACAGCTCCCCAGCTAACTGTCCATCTTTGCACACACACAGAGAATCTCCAAGTCCTCTTCCTCTTCTCCCATGGGAAGTGTGTCTTTGAAGCTCAGTCTGGAACCAGTTCTCCCCCCTACTTTCTGGAAACCTGGACCTTCTGGTCCCATCTCCAACTCCACAGAAGCCATCTCCCTCCCTCCTCACACACTTATCTCTTCCCTGCCCTCTCTGACCCCCACTATAAGAGAACTCAGAGACAAACATAATTTCACATCAGCTTGATTTTATTTTATTTTCGTTATTAGTGTATGCAGTTGCTATAATACTCAGCACCTGTACTTTTGGTCTGTACTCAGCGGCCAGACCGCTAAGCATTTCTGAGGTATCTAGCCATGCCCTGAACTCACAGGATGTCCACTGGTCCAGTTGGAATGGCAGTGGTCTGCATGGTCTCTGGGACCTCCTCTGATTCATTGTGATTAGCTGGAATGGCTGGGGTATCCATGGTCTCTGGGACGTCCTCTCGTTTCTTCTGTTTACCTGGAATGGTAGGGGTCTCCATGGTCTCTGTGACCTCCTCTGATGCATTCTGATTAGCTGGAAATGCAGGGGTCTCCATGGTCTCTGGGACCTCTTCTGGTTCGTTCTGATTAGCTGGAGTGACAGGGGTCTCCATGGTCTCTGTGATCTCCTCTGGTTCATTCTGATTAGCTGCCTTGCAGGGGTCTCCATGGTCTCTGGGACCCCCTATGATTCATTCTGATTAGCTGGAATTGCAGGGGTCCTCATGGTCTCTGGGACCTCCTTTCTTTCCTTCTGATTACCTGGAATGGCAGGGGTCTCCTAGGTCTCTGGGACCTCCTCTGGATACATCAGATTCAGCTGTTCATTCGACTTGGAACTCTGGCTACAGAGCTTTGAGCATCTGATTTTCTTAAGCTTTTTTGTGTTGGGAGTTTTCAGAGAAGTTTTCTTGGGCAGCTTTGCCGCAATGGGATTATTCACCCTCACGGTTACCCTGGCCACCTGGAAAAAACAAAACAGGGAGCAAGAATGGCACTGGTTTAGGGAAGACTGTGAAGACAGGTTGGAACGATGGCTTCAGGAGAAGGGGAGTGGGCAGAGAAAGGTTATGTGCCAGGCAAGGAGACGGGAGGGTGTCTTCTGGGGTGGGGTCAATGGGTTAGAGGAGTTTGGCTGGGTTTAGTTCACCTTGACATTATTTTCTGGACCTCAATTGATCGGAGGTCTTCATCTTCTCCTGGGTAACAGGAGGTGGGTATTCCATAACTACTCTGGAGCCTTGTGGCTTCCCTGTCACCTCAGTCATTTGGAGGACTCACAGTGGTCTGCTCAGAGAACCTGAGAACCCCTGTATATACCCGTCCCCATGGAGCCTCACCCTCATGCTTTATGAGGTCAGCAAGTCTCTTCCCCAGCCAATGGTGGCCCTGGGTGAGCTTTGACATCACAAAGCCCCATCCTGACATATCTAACGGAGGATGGGGAGCAATTCAGTTGATTTGCTGGGAGAAATGAGGCATTACTACGGCCCTCAAGAGGCCTCCAAACTCACCTGCCACCATCACCTTTTTGTCAAGTCTGATGGGTCACAAAGCAGGCAGAGTGCATCTCCTCCCAACCTTGCCCCACAGCCACACTCCTCGGGCATTCTTTCTGTTCTCTCTCAGCTTTCACCATTATCTAGCTTTTCATATCTTGCCTAAACTTCCTCCATGCCAACTAAGTTGTGTTTAAGCGTCTGTGGAAGCAAGAATAATTGCTCGTTCATCCTGCAATGTGATCTTAATGTACCTTGAAGCCCATTGAATCTTGGGCCAGCAGACAGAAACCTTTCCATCCCGCCTCCTTATCTCAGTTTTGCCAGAGCTCGCCTCCTTTTTCTGGTCTCCAGTCGAAGACCCTTGTCTTCAGGCTGTGAGAATGCAGTGAATACACTTGCCGTTTCTCCACACGGAGCTGTCTCATTTCAAGTCTAGGACTCAGGGTCAGCTCGCTAGGAGTCCTACCCAGGCTTGTGTTTGAACAGGGTGATGTGGAAGCGGCAGAGAAATGCATGTTTCAGGTTGTGCTGAGGGATTCCACGCAGGAAATGCCCACCTGGGGCTGATTAGTATTCCCAGCAAGGGATGGAGCTTGCCCAGAGTTGTGTGAGCCTTGTGTGCAAAGGTCTTCTCAACACGTGCCATCGCAAATCTCTTTTCTCATCTTGTTTTCTTGCTGGAAACCCCCTTGGAGCTTACCTCACAGTGAAAACCAAGGTGGAATTTATGTCCATGAGCAGCTGCCACAAGCTTCCTGCTTCTTGGACGAATCACTGAGTCATCCTGTCCTGTGCATCTAGTTCCTATGGTCTCTCATTGAGCTGGTTGGCTCTGGATGAAAGGAGAATGGATTGTGTGCTCCACCACAGTCCTCGTTTTTCCAATTGACTCGTAGGGTCAAGCAGCCTGAGGTGCACCCCTGCGGACAGTTTGTTGGCTTAGTGGGTCTTCCTGGCTTTCCTGTGAAGTGTTCACATCCTGTTGTCCATTTGTTGCTTACTCACCCAGCGTTCATCACACTGCTGAACATTTTAAGAGGTAGAAAAAGAAGACCGTAAACAAACCCAAAAGATGACTCTTAGAATTGTTATAAGATTTTAAAACCTGATAGGAAAATGGGCAAGAGGCATGAGCCAACAGTTTATAAGAAAGATGTATCAATGGCCTTTAAATTTATGAAGACATGTTTAAAGATATGAGCAGCCAATTCACAAGAAGAGTATGGAACTAGCCCCGAAGCACATTAAGGACATATTAAATTGAACGAAGGTGAGAAAAAATATACTAAAATTCCCTTAGGAACTGAAACTCAGGTAGAAGTGGCATAGATGTTAGTAATTGCAGACAGAGACATTAGGATACTTGGAATAAATGTGTTTTGTCTGTTGTAAAATAAGGAGAGACATGGAAATCATTAAATAGACCCCATTTGATCTTACAGATATGAAAAACACAGAGTCAGATGAAGACCATTTTAAGGGTTTCCTCACGGCTCAGATAGTAAAAAAAAAAAAAAAAAAAACAAAAACTAAAAGAAAAACAAAACCCTTCCTGCAACAGGGCAGACAAGGATTCAATCCCTGGGTAGGGAAGATCCCCTGGAGGGGAGAATGGCAGCCTGCTCAAGTATGCTTGCCTGGAGAATCCCCACGGAAAAAGGTGGCTGGCCGGGCTGCAGTCCATCGGGTCACAAATATTTGGACATGGCTGAACAACGAAGCACAGCACAGCGCAGCACAATGAATGTTTCTGAAGGAAATTCATTTAAGGAAGAAAGAGGGAGAAAGGGAAACAAGGAAAATAAAATGAAGTAAAGAAAATCCTCCGTTGCTGGTGAGAAGAGAGCAACCAGAGATGTCCCCCAGCAGGACAGAACCACACATGTCCATCTGAGCACTCTCAGCCGGTTTGAAACAACCATCTCCAACTTTGGTCCCACTCCTTCCACCAAACTCATGTGCAGGGTTTACCACTAACAGGCTAATAGTCATCATGGTTTCTCCTCATTCAACTCCTGATTCACCCAGAAGTGAAAAAGACACGTGTGTCCCAATGTTCATCACAGCACTGTTTACAATAACCAGGGCATGGAAGCAACCTAGATGTCCATCACCAGACAAATGTGTAAGAAAGCTGTGGTACATAGACACAATGGAATATTGCTCAGCCATTCCAAAGAACACATGTGAATCCATTCTAATGAGGTGGATGAAACTGGAGCCTATTATACAGAGCGAAGTAAGTCAGAAAGAAAAACACCAATAATGTATACCAAGGTATATATATTGAATTGAGGAAGATGGAGATGATAACCCTATATGGGAGACAGCAAAAGAGACACAGATATACAGAACCATCTTTAGGACTCTCTGGGAGACGGCGAGGGTGAGATGATCTGAGAGAATAGCATTGAAACATGTATAATATCATATGTGAAAGGGATAGCCAGTCCATATTCGATGCATAAGACAGGTTGCCCAGGACTGGTTCTCTGGGCTGACCCAGACGGATTGGATTGGGAAGAAGTGTGAGGGGGAATCAGGATGGGGAATATATGTACTCCCATGGCTGATTCATGTCAATGTATTGCAAAAACCAACACAATATTGTAAAGTAAATACCCACCAATTGAAATAAATAAAATAAAATAGAATCCTTTGATAAAAAGGGCCTGATCAGTATTGACTTTTTGACCTCCAAAACGCCCTTTTTTCCTTCCTTTCTTCCCTCCTTCCTCCGCCCACTTTCTTTCCTTTTCTTTCTGATTATACAACTGTTAAAGCTTGCTTTCCATTTATAGTTATGACAAAGTCCTGGCTCCATTCCCCATGTTGTACAATGCATCCCTGAGCTCATCTTCCACCTGACTATCACTGTGTGCCTCCTACTCCCCCACCTCTGTATTGCCCCGCCCTCTTCCCCTCCCTGCTGGTAACCAGTAGATGCTTCTCTATATTTGTGCACCTCCATTATTATCATATTCTCTACTTGCGGTATGTTTCCATTCTATAAGTGATATCATACAGTATTTGTCAATCTCTGTCTGAGCTATTTTTCTCAAATATACTACCTTCCATGTTGTTGCAAATGTCAATATTCCATTCTTTTGATGCAGCAGCTCCTCTGTATGCCTTTTGAGCAAATGGCACTGCCCCCGGACACACAACACAGCTCCGCAGCTAAGTGTCAAACTCTGCACTCACACAGAGAAACAGCAAGTCCTCTTCCTCTTCTCCCATGGGAAGTGTGTCTTTGACGCTCAGTCTGGAACCAGTTGTTCCCCCTACTTTCTGGCAATCTGGACCTTCTGTTCCAATCTTCAACTCCAGAGAAGCCATCTCCCTCCTTCCTCACACACTTATCCCTTCCCTGCCCTCTCTGCCACCTACTATCAGAGAACTAAGAGACAAACATAATTTCACATCAGCTTGCTTTTATTATATTTTCGTTATTAGTGTATGCAGTTGCTATAATATTCACCATTTCCACTTTTGGCCAGTACTCAGCGGCCAGACCCCCAAGCATTTCTGAGGTGTCTAGACATGCCCCGAAATCACTGGCTGTCCACTGGTCCAGCTGGAATGGCAGGGGACTCCATGGTCTCAGGAACCTCCTCTGGTTCGTTCTGATTAGCTGGATTGGCAGGGGTCTCCATTGTCTCTGAACCTCCTATGTTTCATTCTGATTAGCTGGAAATGCAGGGGTCTCCATGGTCTCTGGGACTTCCTCTGATTCCTTCCGATTAGGTGGAATGGCAGGGGTCTCCATGGTCTCTGGACCTCCTCTGGTTCCTTCTGATGACCTGGAATGGCAGGGGTCTCCATGGTCTCTGGGACCTCCTCTAGTTCCTTCTGATTAACTGGAATGGCAGTGGTCTCCATGGTCTCTGGGACCTCCTCTGATTCCTTCTGATTACCTGGAATGGCAGGGTTGTCCATGGTCTCTGGGACCTCCTCTGGTTCCTTCTGATTAACTGGAATGGCAGTGGTCTCCATGGTCTCTGCGACCTCTTCTGGTTCCTTCTAATTCAGCTGTTGATTCACCTTGGAACTCTGGATACAGGGATTTGACCATCTGATTTTCTTAAGCTTTTTTCTGGTGGGAGTTTTCAGAGAAATTTTCTTGTGCGGCTTTGCCGGAATTGGATTCACTCTCACGGTTAGCCTGCCCAAGTGGAGAAACAAGACAGGGAGCATAGAATGGCTCTGGTTTAGGGTAGAGTGTGAAGACAGGTGAGAACAATGATTTCAGGAGAAGGGGTGTGGGCAGAGAAGGGTTATGTGCCAGGCAAGGACATGGGAGGGTGTCTTCTGGTGTGGGTTCGATGGGCAAGAGGAGTTTGGGTGGGTTCAGCTCACCTTAATATTTTTTTCTTAACCACAAATGATAGGAGGTCTTCATCTTATCATGGGTAACAGGAGGTGGGTGTTCCATAACTACTCTGGAGCCTTCTGGCTTCCCAGTCACCTCAGTCATTTGGAGGATTCACAGTGTTCTGCCAAGTGCCCCTGAGCACCCCTATATATACACGTCCCCATGGAGCCTCTCCCTCATGCTTTATGAGGTCAGCAAGTCTCTTCCCCAGCCAATGGTGTCTCTGGGTGAGTTTCGACATCACAAAGCCCCATGCTGACATATCTAGCGGAGGATGGGGAGAAATTCAGATGATTTGCTGGTAGAAATGAGGCATTTGTAATGCCCTAAAGAGACCTTCAAACTCACCTGCCACCCTCACCTCTATGTCAACTCTGATGGGTCACACAGCAGGCAGAGTGCATCTCCTCCCAACCTTGCCCCACAGCCACACTTCTCGGGCATTCATTCTGTTCTCTCTCAGCTTTCACCATTATCTAGCTGATCATATCTTGCATAAACTCCCTCCATGACAACTAGGTTGTGTCTAAGTGTCTATGGAAACGTGAATCTTTGCTCGTTCGTCCTGCAATGTGGTCTTAATGCACCTTGAAACCCATTGAATTTTGGGCCAGCCGACAGTAACCTTTCCATCCCGCCTCCTTGTACCTGTGTTTCCGGAGCACTCCTCCGTTTTCTGGTCTCCCGTTGGAAACCCTTGTCTTCAGGCTGATAGAATGCAGTGAAAACACTTGCACTTGCTCCACAAGGAGCTGTCTTCTTTCAGGACTATGACTCAGGGTCACCTCACTAGGAGTACTACCTAGGCTTGGGTTTGAACAGGGTGATGGGGATGGTGCAGAGTAATGCATGTTTCAGGTTGTGCTGGGGGATCTCCTGCAGGAAATTTCCACCTGCGGCTGATTAGGATTCCCAGCAAGTGGTGGAGCTTGCCCAGAGCTGTGTGAGCCTTGTGTGCAAAGTCTTCTCAACATGTGCCCTCACAAATCTCTTTTTTCATCTTGCTGGAAGCTCCCTTGGAGCTTACCTCACAGCCAAAACCAAGGTGGAATTTATTTCCATGAGCAGCTGCCACAAGCTTCCAGCTTCTTGGATGAAACACTGTGTCATCCTATCCTGTGCATCTAGTTCCCATGGTCTCTCATTGAGCTGGTTGTCTCTGGAGGAAAGGGGAATGGATTGTGTGCTCCACCTCAGTCCTCGTTTTTCCAATTGACTCGTAGAGTCAACCAGCCTGAGGTGCAGCCATGGGGACAGTTTTTTGGCTTAGTGGGTCTTCCTGGGTTTCTTGTGAAGTGTTCAAATCTTGGTGTCCACTTGTTGCTTACTCACCCAGGGTTCATCACACTGCTGTATATTTTAATAGGTAGAAAGAGCATGCCAATAACACACCCAAAAGATGACTTTTAGGGTTTTTAGAAGATCTTCACACCTGACAGAAAAATGGGCAAGAGGCACGAGCCAACAGTTTATAAGAAAATGTATCACTGACTTTTAAATTTATGAAGACATTTTTAAATACATGAGCAGCCAGTTCACAAGAAGAGTATGAAACTAGCCCCGATCCATGTTAAGTACATATTAAAACTCACGAAGGTAAGAAAAATCATACTAAAATTCCCTTGAGACCAGAAACGCATGCAGAAGTGACATAGATTTTAGTAGTTGCAGAGAGAGACATTAAGATACTTGGAATAACTGTGTTTTGTGTGTTCTAAAAGTAAGGAGAGACATGGAAATCCTAACATAGACCCCATTTGATCTTACAGATATGAAAACCATGACGTCAGATGAAGCATATTTTAAGGGTTTCCTGATGGCTCAGACAAAAAAAAAAAACAAAAAAAAAAAAAACAAAAAAAAAAAACCCACCTGCAACATGGGAGACCAGGATTCAATCCCTGGGCTGGGAAGATCCCCTGGAGTGGGGAATGGCAGCCTGATTCAGTATGCTTGCCTGGCGAATCCCATGGACAGAGCAGCCTGGCGGGCTACAGTCCATGGGGTCAAAAAGAGTTGGAACCGGCTGAGCAACGAAGCACAGCACAGCACAGAACATTGAATGTTTGTAAAAGAAAGGCAGGTAGGGAGGAAAGAGGGAGAAAGGGAAACAAGGGAAATCAAAGGAAGGAAGGAAAATCCTCTGTTGCTGGTGAGAACAGAACAACTAGAGATGTCCCTCAGCAGGATAGCACCACACATGTCCATCTGAGCACTCTCAGATGGTTTGAAACAACCATCTCCATCTTTGGTCCCACTCCTTCCACCAAACTCATGTGCAGGGTTTACCACTAACAGGCTAATAGTCACCATGGTTTCTCCTCATTCAAATCCTGATTCACCCAGAAGTGAAAAAGACACGTGTGTCCCAATGTTCATCACAGCACTGTTTACAATAACCAGGACATGGAAGCAATCTAGATGTCCATCAGCAGACAAATGGGTAAGTTAACTGTGGTACATAGACACAATGGAATATTGCTCAGCCATTAAAAAGAACACATTTGAATCCTTTCTAATGAGGTGGATGAAACTGGAGCCTATTATACAGAGCGATGTAAGTCAGAGAGAAAAACCCCAATACACTTATACTAAGGCATATACATTGAATTTAGGAAGATGCAGATGATAACCCTATATGGGAGACAGCAAAAGAGGTGCAGATGTACAGAACAGTCTTTTGGACTCTGTGGGAAATGACGAGGGTGGGATGATCTGAGAGAATAGCATTGAAACATGTGTATTATCATATGTGAAAGAGATAGCCAGTTCATGTTTGCTGCATAAGACAGGATGCTCAGGGCTGCTGCCCTGGGCTGACCCAGAGGGATGGGATGCAGTGGAAGGTGTGAGGGTGATCAGGATGGGGAACACATGTACACACATGGCTGATTCATGTCAAAGTATGGCAAAAAAACCCCCACAATATTGTAAAATAATTACCCACCAATTTAAATAAAATAAAATAAAATAAACTACATTCCTTTGCCAAAAAGGGCTAATCACTATTGGTTTTTTGACCTGCAAAAATGCCATTCTTTTCCTTTCTTTCTTCCCTCCTTCCTCCCCCCTCTTTCTTTCCTTTTCTTTCTTATTATAAAACTATTACAGCTCGCTTTCCATTTATCTTTATGACAACTCCTGGCTCTATTCCCCATGTTGTACAAGGTATCCCTGATCTCATCTTCCACCTAACTAACACTGAGTGCCTCCCACTCCCCCACAGCTGTATTGCCCCTCCCTCTTCACCTCCCCGCTGGTAACCAGAAGATACTTCTCTATATCTGTGCACCTCCTTTTTTATCGTATTCTCTACATTTTGGTATGTTTAGATTCTATAAGCGATATCATAAAGTATTTGTCTATCTCTATCTGAGTTATTTTACTCAATATTCTACCTTCCATGCTGCTGCAAATGTCAATATCCCATTCTTTTGATGGGGCAGCTCCTTTGTATGCCTTTTGAACAAATGGCATTACCGCCCCATACAGGACACTTTTCCCCAGCTAAGTGTCCATCACTGCACTCACACAGAGAAACACCAAGTCCTCTTCCTCTTTCCCATGGGAAGCGTGTTTTTGAAGCTCAGTCTGGAACCAGTTCTTCCCCCTACTTTCTGGCAAACTGGACGTTCTGTTCCCATCTCCTACTCCACAGAAGCCACCTCCCTCCCTCCTCACACACTTATCACTTGCCTGCCCTTTCTGCCCCCATTATCAGAGAACTCAGAGGCAAACATAATTTCACATCAGGTTGATTTTATTTTATTTTCGTTATTAGTGTATGCAGTTGCTATAATATTCAGCATCTGTACTTTTGGCCAGTACTCAGCGGTGAGACCCCCAAGCATTTCTGAGGTCTCTAGCCATGCCCTGAAGTCACTGGATGTGCACTGGTCCAGCTGGAAAGGCAGGGTTGTCCATGGTCTCTGGGCCCTCCTCTGCTTCCTTCTGATTAACTGGAATGGCAGGGGTCTACATGGTCTCTGGGACCTCCACCTCAGTCCTCGTTTTTCCAATTGACTCGCATGGTCAATCAGCCTGAGGTGCACCCCTGGGGACAGTTTGTTGGCTTAGTGGGTCTTTCTGGGTTTCCTGTGAAGTGTTCTAATCCTGGTGTCCACTTGTTGCTTACTCGCCCAGGGTCCATCACACTGCTGAATATTTTAAGAGGTAAAAAAGGGATGACATAAGCAAACCCTAAAGTTGTCTCTTAGAATTTTTAGAAGATATTAACACCTGATAGGAAAATGGGCAAGAGGCACGAGCCAACACTTTATAAGAAAGATGTATCACTGCCCTTTAAATTTATGAAGACATGTTTAAAGACATGAGCCGACATTTCACAGGAAGAGTATGGAACCAGTCCCGAACCACGTTAAGAATATATTAAATCTAATGAAAGTAAGAAAAATCATACTAAAATTCCCTTGAGACCTGAAACTCAGGCAGAAGTGGCATAGATTTTAGTAGTTGCAGAGAGAGACATTAAGATATTTGGAATAACTGTGTTTTGTGTGTTCTAAAAGTAAGGAGAGACATTTAAATCCTAAAATAGACCCCATTTGATCTTACAGATATTAAAAATATAATGACAGCTGAAGCCTATTTGAAGGGTTCCTGCAACCCTGGAGACCAGGATTCAATCCCTGGGTTGGGAAGATCCCCTGGAGGGGGGAATGGCAGCCTGCTCCAGTATGCTTGCCTGGAGAATCCCCATGGACAGAGGAGACTGGCGGGCTACAGTCCATGGGGTCAAAAGAGCTGGACATGGCTGAGCAATGAAGCACAGCCCAGCACAGCATATTGAATGTTTGTGAAAGAAAGGCAAGTAGGGAGGAAAGAGGGAGAAAGGGAAACAAGGGAAATGAAAGGAAGGAAAGAAAATAATCCGTTGCTGGTGAGAACACAGCAACAAGAGGTGTCCCCCAGCAGGACAGCACCACACATGTCCATTTGAGCACTCTAGCTGGTTTGAAAGAACCATCTCCAACTTTGGTCCCACTCCTTCCACCAAACTCATGTGCAGAGTTACCACTAACAGGCTAATAGTCACCATGGTTTCTCCTATTGAAATCGTGATTCACCCAAAGTGAAAAAGACAAGTGTGCCCCAATGTTCATCACAGCACTTTTTACAATAGCCAGGGCATGGAAGCAATCTAGATGTCCATCAGCAGACAAATGTGTAAGAAAGCTGTGGTACATAGACACAATGGAATATTGCTCAGCCATTCCAAAGAACACATGTGAATCCATTCTAATGAGGTGGATGAAACTGGAGCCTATTATACAGAGCGAAGTAAGTCAGAAAGAAATACACCAATACACTATACTAATGCATATATATTGAGTTTAGGAAGATGCAGATGATAACCCTATATGGGAGACAGCAAAAGAGGTGCAGATGTACAGAACAGTCTTTTGGACTCTGTAGGAGATGGCGAGGGTGGGATGATCTGAGAGAACAGCATTGAAACATGTTTATTATCATATGTGAAAGTGATAGCCAGTCCATGTTCGATGCGTAAGACAAGGTGCTCAGGGTTGTTGCACTGGGCTGACCCAGAGGGATTGGATTGGGAGGAAGATGTCAGGGGGAATCAGGATGTGGAAGACATGTACTCCCATGGCTGATTCATGTCAGTGTATATCAAAATCACCACAATATTGTAAAGTAATTACCCACCAATTAAATATTGTAAAGTAATTACCCACCAATTAGAATAAATAAAATAAAATAAAATACATTCCTTTGCCAAAAAAGACCTAAGCAGTAATGGCTTGTTGACCTCCAAAAACGCCATTCTTTTTCTTCTTTCTTCCCTCCTTCCTCTCCCCTCTTTCTTTCCTTTTCTTTCTTATTATACAACTTTTAAAGCTTGCTTTCCATTTATAGTTATGACAAAGTCCTGGCTCTATTCCCCATGATGTGCAATGCATCCCTGAGTTCATCTTCCACCTAAATAACACTGCGTGGCTCCCACTCCCCCACCTCTGTATTGCCCCTCCCTATTCCCCTCCCCGCTGGTAACCAGGAGATGCTTCTCCATATCTGTGCGTCTCCATCTTTATCATATTCTCTACTTTGTGGTATGTTTAGATTCTATTGGGAGGCTGTCACGGCTAACGCCATGACAGGCAGCCTAGATTAGGACTAGGCCTGGTTTCCCGGAGTAACATAATTATCAGGCCACCTAGAGCCAGCCAATCAACATGTGAATAGCAATAAAAAGGGAACCTATCAGGGGAAAGCTGAACGCCCACAAGGATTGGGCCAACAAAAATTGCCTTGCAACTGTGTAACCAATCCTCTTGCACCAACTACCCGATTGTACCCAATAAATACCCGAGAGAACTGGGTCTCGGGGCATTTTCATCCTCACACCCTTGGTGAGGGCACGAGGCCCTGGCTCGAGTCAGTAATAAATTCCCGTATTGCAACTTGCATTGTCTCGAGGAGTCTTCTTTCCCTATCGGGGATACGGACTACGGGCAGAACATTTGGGGGCTCGTCCGGGATCCCCTGACCAGGGAAGAACGCTCTTTGAAACAAAGGGGGAAAAGGACAGGTAATAGCACTGATGCTCAGGCAGGTCTGGAAAAGCCCAGTGTAAATCCGAGGCCATGGTAAAAGGCAGGAAGGTGTCTGGCATGAGGGAAAGCTTTCCATGAGGGAACAGATTGGCAGTTCACGCCGGTGTGAGACCAAGGCCAGCGAGCACGCTGGAAAGCAGCCGGCTCTGCGGGAAAGAGACCTCCTCTCCTAAGCCCGGATTTGGGGAACAGTGGACACCATTTGGTAAGGTGACCCTTGGTTCAGAGGATAGGGAGACTCAGGGGGTCCCGCCCCCCAGGTCTGTGTTGTCGGCCGATGTGTGTCTGTCTATGTGTTTTTCTATGCCCTTTTGCCTCTGTATAACTGCCGGCATTGTCTCCTGTCTCGTTGTTCTCTGGTGTGTCATTGTTTACTTTCTCCTATATATCCTTGGAGCCTCATTTCTGTTTCTGAGAGTTTCAGTGAACAGGCAGACAGTTGTCGGGGCAACTGACGAGTCCCGGCCAGGGCTACTCTCTGGCGGATTCTGAAGGCCTCCCAACAAGTCAGCCCCAGTAACGGGAGCCCGAGAGGGTGAAACTCTTTTCTTTTTTCTCGTATTCTAAACCGAGAATCTGGCCAAATAAAAAACCGTCTGTGTGGGCACGGGACAGGCACTTAAGAGCCAATAGGGCGCCTGCCACTGGAAGACTCCCGTAAAAGGATAAGGGGGTCACAGAACGGGCTAAAAACCCTTAGGGTGCCCGCCCCCAACAAGAAAACTTCTGTGCAACGACTAAGGCACTCAAATAGTTCCACAAAGCCTACCACAAGCCCAACCTCCTGGCCGCCACCACTCCCGATAGGATTTTTTGGTGGTAATTCTCTGTGATCTTCTTCTGACTCTCGCTATGGGGCAAGGAAAATCTACCCCACTCTCTCTCATGACTGATTATTTCTCAGATGTCAGGGCTAGAGTGTGTGATCTGTTGCTACTGGTTACAAGCAGTAAATTAATGACCTTTTGCTTTGCAGAATGGCCCGCCTTCCAAGTTGGATGGCCTCCAGAGGGAACTTTTCAACCTTCTATTATTCGGGGGTAAAAGAAAATTATGGCTCCTGATCCCTGGGGCACACGGGCCAAGTCCCATATGTTATGGTCTGGCAAGATCTAGTAGAAAATCCACCCGAATGGTTAAAACCTTTTGTTCACAAACTCCCTGATTCTCCTAATGTACAAGCCCTGGTTATGGAAACCCCCACTCCCCAGAAGAAGCCGAGAAGAACAAGGGCCCAAAACCGGTCCTGCAGGAATCCTCGTGCCCGAACCTGATTGACTTAGAGACGGAAATTAGGCCCCCGCCATATGCCCCTCCTCTGTTGCAGGTTCCCCCGCTGGGAAGAGACCTCCCGTCCGATGAATCAGAAGGGATAAGGTAACCCCGACCCCGGAGAAGAAATAGAGGAAATAAGGGTGAGCAAGATCATGGGGAACCAGAGTTACCTTCATCTACTGTACAGGCACTCCCCATCCGAGTGGGACCAGCTAATCCAGACAGAGAGCGCACCTATCAGTACTGGCCCTTTTCCACGAGTGATCTGTATAATTGGAAAACCCAAAATCTTCCTTTTTTGGAGAAAGCCCAAGGCCTCATTGAACTCTTAGATTCCATTTTGTTCACTCATAACCCCACCTGAGATGGTTGCCAGCAGCTGTTGCAGGTGTTCTTCACCACGGAAGAATGGGAACGAATCCTGGCAGAGGCGTGGAAACGGGTCCCGGGAATCGACGGGAGACCAACCGCCCAGCCTCATCTCGTGGACGAGGGGTTTCCTCTGTTGCGGCCTAACTGGGATTTTGAGGGAGTGGAAGGTAGGGAGCGTCTCCGAGTGTACGGCCAGACCCTAATGGCTGGCCTGCGGGCCACAGCTTGGAAGCTGACAAATTTGCTGAAGGTAAATTTAGTAAGGCAAGAGCCCACTGAGAGCCCGTCAGCCTTCCTAGAGAGGCTAATGAAAGCCTTTAGGCAATATACACCTATAGACCCCCAGGCTGAAGAATCACACGCTGCAGCTCTACTAGCGTTTGTGAATCAGGCAGCCCCAGATAGTAAGAGAAAATTACAAAAGATACAGGGGTTAAGAGAACAGACAATACAAGACTTACTGAAAGCAGCTGAAAAGGTATTTAATAATAGAGAGACCCCAGACTGGACTTGGACTGAGCCAATGAAACAGGCTTTCCAGACACTCAGACGGGCCCTACTAAAAGCCCCAGCCCTTGCCCTGCCTAACCCAAAGAAGCCATTCCAGCTGTTTGTAGATGAAAAGCAAGGAATAGGAAAAGGGGTCTTGAGGCAACAATGGGGACCATGGAAGCGGCCGGTGGCATACCCTTCAATGTGATTAGACCTGGTGGCCTCTGGGTGGCCCCCTTGCCTCTGCATCATTGCAGCCACTGCTCTCCTCGTCCACAACGCCAACAGGTTGACGTATGCACAGCAACTCTGGGTTTACATCCCCCATGGCATCGAAGGGGTTTTAAAGCAGCCGCCAGGTAAGTGAATCTCCAATGCCCGTTTGACACATTACCAGGCCCTGCTGCTTGATGCCCCACGGATGTGTTTCCAGACCCCTTGCTTCCTGAATCCAGCCATGCTTCTCCCTATCCCAGAGAAGGACCTCCCTCTCCATGATTGCAGTGAGATACTGGCTGAGGCCCTGGCGGCTCGAAAAGACTTAACTGATGTGTCGCTAAACAACAGTGAGCTAGTATGCTTCACTGATGAGAGCAGCTATGTAAAAGATGGACAAAGCAAGGTGGGAGCCGCTATAGTTAATGATTCAGGACAGACAATATGGGCTGAGACACTTCCCCCAAACACCTCTGTGCAGAAAGCAAAATGGATTGCCCTAATACAGGCTCTGGAACAAGCAAAAGGGAAGAGAGTCACCATTTTTAGGGACAGCCGATATGCTTTTAGCACTGTCCATATTCAAGGTCCGATATACCAGGAAAGGGGATTTAGAACAGCGGAGGGAAAAAACGTCAAGAATTTGCCCGAGATCCGCAGGCTCCTGAAAGCTGTTCAACTGCCCAGGGCAGTAACAATTGTAAATGTCCCCAGTGACCAGAAAGGAAAAGACCCTAGGGCAGGGGGCAATCGGGCTGCTGATGAGGCCACTTAAGAAGCGGGCAGCCGGGACTATGCTGCCCCCTATTAGCCATGGGACTTCCACCTCCTGGTGTGGGGACTTTGCCTCCAGTCCCCGACTATTCCCTCCCTGACCTCGTTTGGATTAACGAGGATACCACCCTCCAGAAGGATGAAAAAGATGGATGGTACCGAGATCAAAACAACAACCTGATATTGCCTGCCATCCTGGGTCGTCACCTATGTGAACACCTGCACACAACTACACACTGGGGGAAAAAAAAGACCTTGACACTTCTACAGAAGGCCTGCCTGAGGTTCCCTCGACAAAATGCAACTGGACGAGAGATAATCCAGGCTTGCAAACCGTGCCAGCTGACGAAGACAGAGAAAAGGCAGCACACTGGAATGAGGTACCGAGGGAAAGAGCCAGGGCAACACTGAGAGATAGATTTCACTGAGGTAAGACCAGGCAAGTACGGGTATCTCTATCTGTTGGTTCTGGTAGATACCTTCTCAGGGTGGGTAGAAGCCTTCCCCACTAAGGAAGAGACAGCAACGGTGGTTGCTAAAAATGTCTTAGGAGAGATAGTGCCTAGGCACGGGCTGCCAGCGACTATGGGCTCTGATAACGGACCTGCCTTTGTGAGCCAGATTGCACAAGGGGGGACAAAATGGAACTTACATTGTGAATATAATCCCCAGAGCTCAGGACAGGCTGAGAGAATGAATCGGACCCTAAAAGAAACTCAGAGAAAGTTGGCAATAGAGACAGGGAGGGACTGTGACCCTCCTTCCCTTCGTGCTCTTTCGAGTGTGTAACACCCCTTATAAGCTGAATCTTACCCCTTTTGAGATTCTGTATAGAAGACCCCCTCCTGTGTGTCCTATATTCGAGGAAAAATGCCTACCACCCCCCACCTTGGGACAATTCCAGCAAACACTGATGGCATTAAGTAAGGTGCATAGCCATCTTTGGAAATTAATTTGAGAGTTACACGAGGGCCCAAGCAAGGGGACCATCCCCTCACGTAATATTGGCCCGAGTGATTGGGTTTGGGTAAAACGACACCAATCTAAAGCATTGGAACCTAGATGAAAAGGCCCTTATGTTGTTCTCCTTACCACTCCTACTGCTGTTAAGGTCGACAGGATTGGGCCCTGGGTTCACTGCAATCACGGGCGGCAAGCCACCCCGGAAGAACAAGAGAAGGCACAAGCAGAATGGGAGGCAAGACCGCACCCGTCAAATCCTTTGAAACTGGAACTCGTACGACGGGAGCCCTCTTAACTCTCCTGCTGATAACAGTTTTCATCGGCCCAGGAGCAATCAGCCACAACCCCCATCAGCCAGCTAAGCTGACTTGGGTGATCTACAATCCTGAGACTGGAGAAGTGCTTAATTCGAACTCCAACGTGGCCCCCAAAGGGACATGGTGGCCAGTACTGACCTTTGATTTGTGCGTGCTGGCGGCTGACGGTAATGGGTTTGGTCCCCACCAACTGACCAAGTTCTTTGCCCACGGCTCTTTCAGTCTGTTCACCCGTAACTGTGAGCGAAAAGGCCCACAGTACTACGAACAAGTGCCTGTCTATGTCTGTCCTGGGGGAGGAAGGGATCAGAACCAAATTGAAAAATGTGGGGGAGTTGACTCTTTTTATTGTGCTGCTTGGGGTTGTGAAACCACGGGAACAATCCATTGGCTCACTAACTCCGACAAGGACCTCATTCAGGTAAAATCACCCCCAAATTCCCAGAAATGTCCAACTAAGAGAGTCCAGGGCAATATTTCCCATTACAGATCAAATTCACAGACAAAGGAAAAAAAAAATTACCAGTGGGGATAATGGCCGAGCTTGGGGCCTCCGTCTTTACAAGACTGGCTATGACACAGGATTCCAGTTTGAGCTTAAGTTAAAACAGGCACCGCTCTATTTGGCACCCAAAGTAGCCTTAGGACCAAACCAGGTGATAGAACAAACCCAAAGACTCCCTAATAGATCGACTCCATGCACCATGGGAACGCCCAGGGTTAACATGTCCCCACCACAGACCCCCTTATGAAAATGATCTCCTCGGCCAATCTCACCCTAAATGCCTCTCATCCGGACTTAACAAACGGTTGCTGGCTTTGCTATAATATGTCTCAGCCTGCAGACGGCAGCAACGACCTGGGTCAGGCTGGTTGACAGTAGGCTCCATTACAGACATAGGCACCTGTATAGGAACAATTCCTAAGACTTATCAACACCTAGGTGACAATGCAGTCCCTAGGACTAACCTCCCCAATTCTACTCACCAGTGGGCACTTCCGCCAGAAAACAGGTGGTAGACTTGCTCCGCCGGACTAACCCCGTGTGTCCATAAGGCAGCACTTGATGCGTCCCAAGATTTCTGTGTCCTAGTCCACCTGATCCCCCGGCTAAACTATTACTCAAAGGAAGAGCTGCAACCTACGTTAGACCCATCGGGTCAATATAGGGTAGAACGAGAACCAATCACTGCCCTGACTTTGGCAGTCCTATTGGGTCCTTAAAAACGGGAAGTGAGATTGCAGCCTTAACGTTGCAAGATAAACAGTATAATCAACTAAGGGTTGCAATAGACGGAGATATTGAGCTCCTTGGCTGAAGTCGTGTTACAGAATAAGAGAGGATTCGATTTGTTGTTTCTGCAACAAAGAGGATTATGTGCAGCACTGGGAGAAGAATGCTGTTTCTCTATCGACCATTCAGGGGTGGTACAAAAATGTCTCCAGAAAGTAAGAGAGAGACTAGCCCAGCGGAAGAGAGAACGAAAAGCCCAACAAGGCTGTTTGAATCTTGGTTTCAGCGCTTCCCCTGGTTGACCACTTTGACTTCCACCCTCCTGGGTCCACTCATAATATTAATATTGTTACTGACCTTTGGTCCATGCATATTAGCTGTCTGTCTCATTTATTAGAGAGCGCCTAAATACCATCCAAATTATGGTATTGAGACAACAGTATCAGCCAATTTCACAGGGTAAAGAGAAAGATTCCTCTACAAAAAGTACAAAGATGGGGTAAAATGTGAGGCTGTCACGGCTAACGCCATGACAGGCAGCCTAGATTAGGAGTAGGCCTGCTTTCCTGGAGTAACATAATTATCAGGCCACCTAGAGCCAGCCAATCAACATGTGCCTAGCAAGAAAAAGAGAACCTATCAGGGGAAAGCTAAAAGCCCACAAGGATTGGGCCAACAAAAATTGCCTTGCAACTGTGTAACCATCCGCTTGCGCCAACTACCTGAATGTACCCAATAAATACTCAAGAGAACTGGGGCTCAGGGCCTTTTCGTCCTCATACGATTGGTGAGGGCGGGAGGCCCTGGTTCCAGGCAGTAGTAAATTCCCCTTCTGAAAGTTGCATTGTCTCAAGGAGTCTCCTTTGCCGATCAGGGATCTGACCTACAGGTAGAACATCTATAAGTGATATCATACAGTATTTGTCTATCACTGTCTGAGTTATTTTAGTCAATATTCTACCTTCCATGTTGCTGCAAATGTCAATATTCCATTGTTTTGATGGGGCAGCTCCTTTGTATGCCTTTTGAACAAATGGCACTGCCCCGACACAGGACACAGTTCCCCAGCTAAGTGTCTATCTCTGCACTCACACAGAGAAACTCCAAGTCCTCTTCCTCTTCTCCCATGGGAAGTGTGTCTTTGAAGCTCAGTCTGGAACCACTTCTTCCCCCTACTTTCTGGAAACCTGCACCTTGTGGTCCCATCTTCAACTCCACAGAAGCCATCTCCCTCCCTCCTCACACACTGATCCCTTCCCTGCCCTCTCTGTCCCCCACTATCAGAGAACTCAGAGTCAAGCATAATTTCACATCAGCTTGATTTTATTTTATTTTCGTTATTAGTTTATGCAGTTGCTATAATATTAAGCATCTGTACTTTTGGCCAGTACTCAGCGGCCAGACCCCCAAGAATTTCTGAGCTGTCTAGCCATGCCCCGAAGTCACTGGCTCTCCATTGGCACAGATGGAATGGCATGGGACTCCATGTTCTCTGGGACCTCCTCTGGTTCGTTCTGATTAGCTGGAATGGCTGGGGTCTCCATGGTCTCTGGGACCTCCTCTAGTTCATTTTCATTAGCTGACAATGCAGGGATCTCCAATGTCTCTGGGACCTCCTCTGATTCACTCAGATTAGCTGGAATGGCAGTGGTCTCCATGGGCTCTGGGACCTCCTCTGATTCATTCAGATTAGCTGGAATGGAAGGGGCCTCCATGGTCTCTGGGACCTCCTCTGATTCATTCTGATTAGCTGGAATGGCTGGGGACACGATGGTCTCTACCAACTCCTCTGGTTCGATCTGACTAGCTGGAATGGCAGGTGTCTCCATGGTCTCTGGTACCGCCTCTGGTTCCTTCTGATTCAGCTGTTCATTTGCCTTGGAACTCTGGATACGGAGCTTTGAGCATCTGATTTTCTGAAGCTTTTTTTTGTGATGGGAGTTTTCAGAGAAGTATTCTTGGGCCGCTTTGCCGGATTGGGGTTATTCACCCTCACGGTTACCCTGGCCACCTGGAGAAAACAAGAAAAGGAGCAAGAATGGCACTGGTTTAGGGAAGAGTGTGAAGACAGGAGGGAACGTGGCTTCAAGAGAAGGGGTGTGGGCAGAGAAGGGTTCTGTGCCAGGCAAGGACAGGGGAGGGTGTCTTCTGGGGTGGGGTCGATGGGCAAAAGGAGGTTGGCTGAGTTCAGTTCACCTTGACATTTTTTTCTGGACCTCAATTGGTAGGAGGTCTTCATCTTCTCCTGGGTAACAGTAGGTGGGTGTTCCATAACTACTCTGGAGCCTTGTGGCTTCCCATTCACCTCAGTCATTTGGAGGACACACAATGGTCTGCTCAGAGCCCCTGAGCACCCCTATATATACCCGTCTCCATGGAGCCACACCCTCATGCTTTATGAGGTCAGCAAGTCTCTTCCCCAGCCAATGGTGGCCCTGGGTGAGCTTTGACATCACAAAGCCCCATCCTGAGATGTCTAGCGGAGGATGGAGAGCAATTCAGATGATTTGCTGGGAGAAATGTGGCATTAGTAATACCCTCAAGAGGCCTCCAATCTCACCTGCCACTCTTACCTCTATGTCAACTCTGATGGGTCACACATCAGACAGAGTGCATCTCCTCCCAAACTTGCCCCACATCCACACTCCTCGGGCATTCATTCTCTTCTTTCTCAGCTTACACAATTATATAGCTTTTCATATCTTGCCTAAACTCTCTCCATGACAACTAGGTTGTGTTTACGTGTCTGTGGAAGCGAGAATCACTGCCCGTTCGTGCTGCAATGTGGTCTTAATGCACCTTGAAGCCCATTGAATTCTGGGCGAGCCGACAGAAACTTTTCCATCCCGCCTCCTTGTCTAGTGTTCCCGGAGGTTGCCTCCATTTTCTGGTCTCCAGTCGGAAACCCTTGTCTTCAGGCTGTGAGAATGCAGTGAATACACTAGCCCTTGCTCCACAAGGAGCTGTCTCTTTCAAGTCTAGGACTCAGGGTCACCTCACTAGGAGTACTACCCAGACTTGGGTTTGAACAGCGTGATGGGGAAGGGGCAGAGAAATGCATGATTCAGGTTGTGCTGGGCGATCCCATGCAGGAAATGCCCACCAGTGGCTGATTAGTATTACCATCAAGGGGTGGAGCTTGCCCAGAGCTGTGTGAGCCTTGTGTGCAAAGGTCTTCTCAACACGTGCCCTCACAAATCTCTTTTCTCATCTTGGTTTCTTGATGGAAGCTCCCTTGGAGCTTACCTCACAGCCAACACCAAGGTGGAATTCATTTCCATGAGCAGCTGCCACAAGCTTCCAGCTTCTTGGAACGAAACACCGAGTCATCCTGTCTGTGTATCTAGTTCCCGTGGTCTCTCATTGTGATGGCTGGCTCGGGAAGAAAGGGGAATGCATTGTGTGCTCCACCTCAGTCCTCATTTTTCCAATTGACTCGTAGGTTCACCCAGCCTGAGGTGCACCCCTGGGGACAGTTTGTTGGCTAAGTGCTTCTTCCTGGGTTTCCTGTGAAGTGTTCACATCCTGTTGTCCATTTGTTGCTTACTCACCCAGGGTCCATCACAGTGCTGAACATTTTAAGAGGTAGAAAAATCATGCCATAAACATACTCAAAAGATGACTCTTATAATTGTTAGAAGATCTTAAAACATGATAGAAAAATTGGGAAGAGTCAAGAGCCAACACTTTATAAGAAAGCTGTATCACTGTCCTTTAAATTTATGAAGACAAGTTTAAAGACACGCGCAGCCAATTCACAAGACGAGTATCGAACTAGCCCCAAGCCACGTTAAGAACATATTAAATCTAACGAAGGTAAGAAACATCGTACTAAAATTCCCTTGAGAACTGAAACTCAGGCAGAAGTGGCATAGATTTTAGTATTTTCAGACAGAGACATTAGGATACTTGGAATAAATGTGTTTTGTGTGTTCTAAAAGTAAGGAGAGACATGGAAATCCTAAAATAGACCCCATTTGGCTTAAAGATGAAATCTCTGTCAGACCAGAATTATGTGATAGTGTCAGATGAAGCTGATTTTAAGGGATTCGTGGTGGCCTAGGGAAAAAAAAAATCCAACTGCAACAAGGGAAAGGTATTCAATCCCTGGGTGGGAATATCCCCTGGAGGGGGGAATGGCAGCCTGCTCCAGTATGCTTGCCTGGAGAATCCCCATGGACAGAGGAGCCTGGCAGGCTACAGTCCATGGGGTCACAAAGAGTTGGACATGCTGAACAACGAAGCACAGCACAGCACAGCACATTGAATGTTTGTGAAAAAAGGCAGGTAGGGAGGAAAGAGGGAGAAAGGGAAACCAGGCAAATGAAAGGAAGGAAAGAAAATCCTCCATTGCTGGTGAGAACAGAGCAACCAGAGATGTCCCCCAGCAGGACAGCACCACACATGTCCATCTGAGCACTCTCAACTGGTTTGAAACAACCATCTCCAACTTTGGTCCCACTCCTTCAACCAAACTCATGTGCAGGGTTTACCACTAACAGGCTAATAGTCATCATGGTTTCTCCTCATTCAAATCCTTATTCACCCAGAAGTGAAAAAGACACGTGTGCCCCAATGTTCATCCCAGCACTGTTTACAATAACCAGGGCATGGAAGCAACCTAGAAGTCCATCAGCAGACAAATGGGTAAGAAAGCTGTGGTACATAGACACAGTGAAATATTGCACAGCCATTCAAAAGACCGCGTGTGAATCCATTCTAATGAGGTGGATGAAACCGGAGCCTATTATACAGAACAATGTAATTCAGAAGGAAAAACACCCATACACTATACTAAGGCATATATATTCAATTTAGGAAATGGAGATGATAACCCTATAAGGGAGACAGCAAAAGAGACACAGATTTACAGAACAGTCTTTTGGTCTCTGTGGGAGACGGCGAGGGTGAGATGATCTGAAAGAATAGCATTGAAACATGTATATTATCATATGTGGAAGGGATAGCCAGTCCATGTTCAATGCATAAGATAGGGTGCTCAGGGCTGTTGCACTGGGCTGACCTCGAGGGATGGGATGGGGAGGGAGGTGGGAGGGGGGATCAGGATGGGGGACACATGTTCCCCCCTGTCTGATTCCTGTCAATGTACGACAAAAAGCACAACAATATTGTAAAGGAAATACCCAACAATAAAATAAATAAATTAAAATATATTCCTTGCCAAAAGGAGCCTAATCAGTATTGGTTTTTGACCTCCAAAACCCCATTCTTTTCCTTCCTTTCTTCCCTCCTTCCTCCCCCCTCTTTCTTTCCTTTTCTTTCTGATTATACAATGTTAAAGTGTGATTTCCATTTATAGTTATGACAAAGTCCTGACTCTATTCCCCATGTTGTACAATGCATCCCTGAGCTCAACTTCCACCTAACTAACACTGCATGCCTCCAACTCCCCCACCTCTGTATTGCCCCTCCATCTTTACCTCCCCCCTGGTAACAAGTAGATGCTTCTGTATATCTCTGCACCTCTATTTATCAAATTCTCTACTTTGTGGTATGTTTAGATTCTATATGTGATATCATACAGTATTTTTCTAGCTCTGTCTGGCTTATTTTACTCAATATTCTACCTTCCATGTTGCTGCTAATGTCAATATTCCATTATTTTGATGGGGCAGTTCCTTTTATATGCCTTTTGAACCAATGTCACTGCCCCGTCCCCCCCCCCCCCCCCAACACAGCACAACTCCCCAGCTAAGTGTCCATCTCTGCACTCACACAGAGAAACTCCAAGTCCGCTTCCTCTTCTCTCATGGGAAGAGTGTCTTTGAAGCTCAGTCTGGAACCAGTTCTTCCCCCTACTTTCTGGCAACCTGGACCTTCTGTTCCCATCTCCAACTCCACAGAAGTTATCTCCCTCCCTCCTCACACAGTTATCCCTTCCCTGCCCTCTCTGCACCCCCCCCCGCACTATCAGAGAACTCAGAGACAATATAAATTCACATCAGGTTGATTTTGTTTTATTTTCATTATTAATGTATGCCGTTGCTATAATATTCAGCATCTGTACTGTTGGTCATTACTCAGAGACGAGACCCCCGAGCATTTCTGAGATCCCTAGCCATACCCCAAAGTCACTGGCTGTACACTTGTCCAGCTGGAATGGCAGGGGTCTCCATGGTCTCTGGGACCTCCTCCTGTTCATTCTTATTAGCTGGAATGGCAGGGGTCGCCATGTTCTCTAGGAAGTATCCTTGTTCGTTCTGATTAGCTGAAATGGCAGAGGTCTCCATGGTCTCTGGGAACTTCTGGGTTCATTTTCATTAGCTGTAAATGCAGGTGTGTCCATGGTCTCTGGGACCTCCTCTGATTCATTCTGAATAGCTGGAATGACTGGGGTCTCCATGGGCTCTGGGACGTCCTCTGGTTCCTTCTGATTACCTGGAATGGCAGGGGTCTCCATGGTCACTAGCACGTCCCCTGTTACCTTCTGATTCAGCTGTTCATTCCCCTTGGAACTCTGGCTACAGAGCTTTGAGCATCTGATATTCTTAAGCTTTTTTGTGGTGGGAGTTTTCAGAGAAGTTTTCTTGGGCAGCTTTGCCAGATTGGGATTATTCACCCTCACAGTTACCCTGGCCACCTGGAGAAAACAACACAGGGAGCAAGAATGGCACTGGTTTAGGGAAGAGTGTGAAGACAGGTGAAAAGGACGGATTCAGGAGAACGGGTGTGGGCAGAGAAGGGTTATGTGCCAGGCAAGGACAGATGAGGGTGTCTTCTGGGGTGGGGTCGATGGGCAAGAGGAGTTTGGCTGCGTTCAGTTCCCCTTGACATTTTTTCCTGGACCTCAATTTATAGGAGGTCTTCATGTTCTCCTGGGCAACAGGAGGTGGGTGTTCCATAACTACTCTGGAGCGTTGTGGCTTCCCAGTCACCTCAGTCATTTGGAGGACTCACAGTGGTCTGCTCAGAGCCCCTGAGCACCCCTATATACACCCTTCCTCATGGAGCCTTACCGTCATGCTTTATGAGATCAGCAAATCTCTTCCCCAGCCAATGGTGGCCCTGGGTGAGCTTTGACATCACGAAGCCCTATCCTGACATGTCTAGTGGAGGATGGGGAGCAATTCAGATGATTGCTGGGAGAAAAGAGGCATTAGTAGTGCCCTCAAGAAGCCTCCAAACTCACCTGCCACCGTCACCTCTATGTCAACTCTGATGGGTCACACAGCAGGCAGAGTGCGTCTCCTCCAAACCTTGCCCCACAGCCACACGCCTCGGCCATTCATTCTGTTCTCTCTCAACTTTCACCATTGTCTACCTTTTCATATCTTGCCTAATCTCCCTCCATGACATCAAGGTTGTGTTTAAGTGTCTGTGGAAGTGAGAATCATTGCTTGTTCGTCCTGTAATGTGGTCTTAAAGCACCTTGTAGCCCATGAATTCTGGGCCAGCTGACAGAAACCTTTCCATCCTGCATCGTTATCTCAGGGTTTCCAGAGCTCACCTCCATTTTCTGGTCTCCAGTCAGAAACCCTTGTCTTCAGGCTGTGTGAATGCAGTGAATACACTTGCCCTTTCTCCACAAGGAGCTGTCTCGTTTCAGGTCTAGGACTCAGGGTCACCTCACTAGGAGTACTTTCCTGGCTTAGGTTAGAACAGGGTGATGGGGATGGTGCAGAGAAAAGCATGTTTCAGGTTGTGCTGGGAGATCCCATGCAGGAAATGCCCACCTGGGGCTGATTAGTATTCCCAGCAAGGGGTGGAGCTTGCCCAGAGCTGTGTGAGCCTTGTGTGCAAAGGTCTTCTCAACACGTGCCCTCACAAATCTCTTTTCTCATCTTGTTTTCTTGCTGGAAGCTCCCTTGGAGCTTACCTCACAGCGAAAACCAAGGTGGAATTCATTTCCAGGAGCAGCTGCCACAAGCTTGCAGCTTCTTGGATGAAACACTGAGTCATCCTGTCCTGTGCATCTAGTTCCAATGGTCTCTCATTGAGCTGGTTTGCTCTGGAAGAAAGGGGAATGGATTGTGTGCTCCACCTCAGTCCTTGTTTTTCCAATTGACTTGTAGGGTCAACCAGCCTGAGGTGCACCCCTGGGGACAGTTTGTTGGTTAAATGCTTCTTCCTGGTTTTCCTGTGAAGTGTTCATATCCTGTTGTCCATTTGTTGTTTACTCACCCAGGGTCCATCACAGTGCTGAACATTTTAAGAGGTAGAAAATGCAGGCCGTAGTAAACAAACCCAAAAGATGACTCTTAGAATTTTTATAAGATCTTAAATCTGATAGCAAAATTGGGAAGAGTCAAGAGCCAACACTTTATAAGAAAGATGTATCACTGGCCTTTAAATTTATGAAGACATGTTTAAAGTCATGAGCAGCCAATTCACAAGAAGAGTATGGAACTAACCCCGAACCACGTTAAGAACATATTAAATCTCACTAAGGTAAGAAAAATCATACTAAAATTACCTTGAGACCTGAAACGCAGGCAGAAGTGGTGTAGATTTTAGTAATTTCAGACAGACTAAGATACTTGGAATAACTGTGTTTTGTGTGTTCTAAAAGTAAGGAGAGACATGGAAATCATAAAATAGTCCACATCTGGCTTAAAAATGGCCTATCTCTCACATCAGAAATATGTGATAGTGTCAGATGAAGCTGATTTTAAAGGATTCCTGATGGCTCAGACAATTAAAAAAAAAAAAAAAAATCCCACCTGCAACATGGGAGACCAGGATTCAATCCCTGGGTTTGGAAGATGCAATGGAGGGGGATTGGCAGCCTTCTCCAGTATGCTTGCCTGGAGAATTCCCTGGACAGAGGATCCTGGCCGGCTACAATCCATGCGGTCAAAAGAGTTGGACATGGCTGAACAATGAATCACAGTACAGCGCAGCACATTGAATGTTTGTGAAAGAAATTCAGGTAGGGAGGAAAGAGGGAGAAAGGGAAACAAGGGAAATCAAAGGAAGGAAAGAAAATCCTCCATTACTGGTGAGAAGAGAGCAACCAGAGATGTCACCCAGCAGGACAGAACCACACATGTCCATCTGAGAACTCTCAGCCTGTTTGAAACACCATCTCCAACTTTGATCCCACTTCTTTAACCAAACTCATGTGCAGGGTTTAACACTAACAGGCTAATAGTCATCATGGTTTCTCCTCATTCAAATCCTGATTTACCCAGAAGTGAAAAAGGCACGTGTGCCCTAATGTTCATCACAGCACTGTTTACAATAACCAGGGCATGGAATCAACCTAGATGTCAAATGGATAAGAAAGCTGTGGTACACAGACACAATGGAATATTGCTCAGCCATTAAAAAGAACACATGTGAATCCATCTAATGAGGTGGATGAAACTGGAGCCTATTATACAGAGCGAAGTAAGTCAGGAAGAAAAACACCAATACACTATATTAAGGCATATATATTGAATTTAGGAAGATGCAGATGATAACACTATATGGGAGACAGCAAAAGAGACACAGATTTACAGAACAGTCTTTGAACTCAGTGGGAGACAGTGAGGGTGGGATTATCTGAGAGAATAGCATTGAAACATGTATATTATCATATGTGAAAGGATAGCCAAGCCGTGTTCAATGCATAAGACAGGGTGCCCAGGACTTGTTCACTGGGCTGACCCAGAGGGATTAGATTGGGAGCAAGATGTGAGGCAAAATCAGGATGGGGAATACATGTACTCCCATGTCTGATTCATGTCAATGTATGGCAAAAACCACCAAGATATTGTAAATTAAATACCCACCAATTAAAATAAATAAAATAAAATAGAATCCTTTGATAAAAAGGGCCTAAACAGTATTGACTTTTTGACCTCCAAAAACGCCCTTCTTTTCTTCCTTTCTTCCTTCCTCCCCCCTCTTTCTTTCCTTTTCTTTCTGATTATACAACTGTTAAAGCTTGCTTTCCTTTTATAGTTATGACAAAATCCTGGCTCTATTCCTCATGTTGTACAATGCATCCCTGAGCTCATCTTCCACCTAACAATCACTGAGTGTCTTCCACTCCCCCACCTCTGTATTGCCCATCCTCTTCCCCTTCCCGCTGGTAACTAGTAGATGTTTCTTTATATTTGTGCTCCTCCATTATTATCATATTCTCTACTTTGCGATATCTTTGCATTTTATAAGAGATATCATACCTTATTTGCCAATTTTTTTCTGAGTTATTTTACTCAATATTCTACCTTCCATGTTGCTGAAAATGTCAATATTCCATTTTTTTGATGGGGCAGTTCCTTTGTATACCTTTTGAACAAATGGCACTGCCCCCACAGACACGAGACAACTCCCCAGCTAAGTGTCCATCTCTGCACTCAAACAGAGAAACTCCAAGTACTCTTCCTCTTCTCCCATGGGAAGTGTGTCTTTGAAGCTCAGTCTGGAACCAGTTCTTCCCCCTACTTTCTGGCAACCTGGACCTTCCGGTCCCAAATCCAACTCCACAGAAGCCATCTCCATCCTTCCTCACACACTTAGCACTTCGCTGCCCTCTCTTCCACCCTCTCTCAGAGAACTCAGAGACAAACATAATTTAACATCAGCTTGATTTTATTTTATTTTCGTTATTATTGTATGCAGTTGCTATAAAATTCACCATCTGTACTTTTGGCCAGTACTCAGCGGCCAGACCCCCAAGCATTTCTGAGTTGTCTAGCCATGCCCCAAAGTTACTGGCTGTCCACTGCTCCAGCTGGAATGGCAGGGGTCTCCATGGTCTCTGGAACCTCCTCTGGTTTGTTCTGATTAGCTGGAATGGCAGGGGTCTCCATGGTCTCTGGGACCTCCTCTGGTTCATTCAGATTAGCTGGAAATTCAGGGGTCTCCATGGTCTCTGGAACCTCCTCTGATTCATTCTGATTAGCTGGAAATGCAGGGGTCTCCATCGTCTCTGAGACCTCCTATAGTTCTTTCTGATTACCTGGAATGGCAGGGGTCTCCATGGTCTCTGGGACCTCTTCTGGTTGATTCTGATTAACTGGAAATGCAGGGGTCTCCATGGTCTCTGGAACCTCCTCTGGTTCCTTCTGATTCAGCTTTTCATTCGCCTTGCAACTCTGGCTACAGAGCTTTGAGCATCTGATATTCTTAAGCTTTTTTGTGGTGGGAGTTTTCAGAGAAGTTTTCTTGTGCAGCTTTGTCGGAATGGGATTATTCACCCTCACGGTTACCCTCGCCACCTAGAGAATCAAGAAAAGGAGCAAGAATGGCACAGGTTTAGGGAAGAGTGTGAAGACAGGGTGGAACGATGGCTTCAGGAGAGGGGTGTGGGCAGAGAAGGGTTATGTGCCAGGCAAGGACAGGGGAGGGTGTCTTCTGGGGTGGGGTCGATGGGCAAGAGGAGTTTGGCTGGGTTCAGTTCACCTTGATATTTTCTTCTGGACCTCAATTGATAGTAGGTCTTCATCTTCTCCTGCGTAAGAGGAGGTGGGTGTTCCATAACTACTCTGGAGCCTGGTGGCTTCCCAGTCACCTCAGTCATTTGGAGGACTCACAGTGGTCTGCTCAGAGTCCCTGAGCACCCCTATATATATCCGTCCCCATGGAGCCTCCCCCTCATGCTTTATGAGGTCAGCAAGTCTTTTCCCCATAAATCGTGGCCTGGGTGAGCTTTGACATCACAAAGCCCCATCCTGACATGTCTAGCCGAGGATGGGGAGGAATTCAGATGATTTGCTGTGACAAATTAGGCATTAGTAATGCCCTCAAGAGTCCTGCAAACTCACCTGCCACTCTCACATCTATGTCAACTCTGATGGGTCAAAAAGCAGGCAGAGTGCATCACCTCCAATCCTTGCCCCACAGCCACACTCCTCGGGCATTCATTCTGTTCTGTCTCAGCTTTCAACACTATCTAGCTTTTCATATTTTGCCTACTTCCTCCATGACAACTATGTTGTGTTTAAGTGTCTCTGGAAGCGAGAATCATTGGTCGTTCGTCCTGCAATGTGGTCTTAATGCACTTTGAAGCCCATTGAATTCTGGGCCAGCCGACAGAAACCTTTCCATCCCGCCTCCTTGTCTCAGTGTTCCCGGAGCTCGCCTCCATTTTCTGGTATCCAGTTGGAAACCCTTGTGTTCAAGCTGTGAGAATGCAGTGAATACACTTGACATTTCTCCACAAAGAGCTGTCTCTTTTCAGGTCTAGGACTCAGGGTCAGCTCGCTAGGAGTACTACCCAGGTTGGGTTTGAAGAGGGTGATGTGGAATGGGCAGAGAAATGCATGTTTCAGGTTGTGCTGGGGGATAGCATGCAGGAAAGGCCCACTTGCGGCTGATTAGTATTCCCCACAAGTGGTGAAGCTTGCAAGAGGTGGATCTTGCCCAGAGCTGTGTGAGCATTTTTTGCAAAGCTCTTCTCAACACGTGCCTCACAAATCTCTTTGCGCATCTTGTTTTCTTGCTGGAAGCTCCCTTGAAGCTTACCTCACAGCCAAAACTAAGCTGGAATTCATTTCCATGAGCAGCTGCCACAAGCTTCCAGCTTCTTGGATGAAACACTGAGTCATCCTGTCCTGTGCATCTAGTTCCCACGGTCTCTCATGGAGCTGGTTGGCACTGGAGGAAAGGGGAATGGATTGTGTGCTCCACCTCAGTCCTCGTTTTTCCAATTGACTCGTAGGGTCAACCAGCCTGAGGTGCACCCCTGGGGACAGTTTGTTGGCTTACTGGGTCTTCCTGGGTTTCCTGTGAAGTGTTCACATCTGATGTGCATTTGTTGCTTGTCACCCAAGGTCCATCACACTGCTGAACTTTTTAAGAGGTAGAAAATGCAGGCCGTAAACAAACCCAAAAGATGACTCTTAGAATTGTTAGAAGATCTTAAAACCTGATAGGAAAATGGGCAAGAGGCAGGAGCCAACATTTTATAAGAAAGATGTATCATTGGCCTTTAAATTTATGAAGACATGTTTAAAGACATGAGCAGCCAATTCACAAGAAGAGTATGGAACTAGCCCCGAACCATGTTAAGAACATATGAAATCGAACAAAAGTAAGAAAAATCATGCTAAAATTCCCTTGAGAACTGCAACTCAGGCAGAAGTGGCATAGATTTTAGAAATTGCAGACAGAGACATTAGGATACTTGGAATAAATGCGTTTTGTGTCTTCTGAAAATAAGGAGAGTCATGGAAATCCTAAATAGACCCCATTTGATTTTAGAGATATGAAAAACATAGTATCAGATGAAGCCCATGTTAAGGGTTTTCTGATGGCTCAGAGAGTTAAAAAAAAAAAAAAAACAAAAAACACACCTGCAACATGGGAGACAAGGATTCAATCCCTTTGTTGGGAAGATCCCCTGGAAGGGGGAATGGCAACCTGTCCCAGTATGCTTGCCTGGAGAATCCCCCATGGACAGAGGAGCCTGGCAGGCTACAGTCCATGGGGTCACAAAGAGTTGGACATGGCTGAACAACGAAGCACAGCACAGCACAGCACAGTGAATATTTGTGAAAGAAATTCAGGTAGGGAGGAAAGAGGGAGAAAAGGAAACAAGGGAAATGAAAGGAAGGAAAGAAAATCCTCCATTGCTGGTGAGAACAGAGCAACCAGAGATGTCCCCCAGCAGGACAGCACCACATATTTCCATGTGAGCATTCTCAGCTGGTTTGAAACAACCATCTCCAACTTTGGTCCCACTCCTTCAACCAAACTTGTGAGCAGGGTTTACCACTAACAGGCTAATAGTCATCATGGTTACTCCTCATTCAACTCCTGATTCACCCAGAAGTGAAAAAGACACGTGTGCCCCAATGTTCATCCCAGCACTGTTTACAATAACCAGGGCATGTAAGCAACCTAGATGTCCATCACCAGACAAATGGGTAAGAAAGATGTGGTACCTAGACACAATGGAATATTGCTCAGGCATTAAAAAGAACACATGTGAATCCATTCTAATGAGGTGGATGAAACTGGAATCTATTACACAGAGCGAAGTAAGTTAGAAAGAAAAACACCAATACACTACACTAAGACATATATAGTGAATTTAGGAACATGGAGTTGATAACCCTATATGGGAGACAGCAAAAGAGACACAGATTTACAGAACAGTGCTTGGACACTGTGGGAGATGGCGAGGATGGGATGATCTGAGATAATAGCATTGAAACATGTATATTATCATAGGTGAAAGGGATAGCCAGTCCATGTTCGATGCATAAGACAGGGTGCCCAGCACTGTTTCACTGGGCTGACCCAGAGGGATTGGATTGGGAGGAAGATGTGAGAGGGAATCAGGATGGGGAATACATGTACTCCCATGGCTGATTCATGTCAATGTATGGCAAAAAACACCACAATATAATAAAGTAAATACCCACCAATTATAATAAATAAAATTAAAAAAAAATAGAATCCTTTGATAAAAAGGGCCTAATCAGTATTGACTTTTTGTCCTCCAAAACCCCACTTCATTTCCTTCCTTTCTTCCCTCCTTCCTCCCCCCACTTTCTTTCCTTTTGTTTCTGAATATACAACTGTTAAAGCTTGCTTCCCATTTATAGCTATGACAAAGTCCTGGCTCTATTCCCCATGTTGTACAATGCATCCCTGAGCTCATCTTCCACCTAACTATCACTGCGTGCCTCCCACTCCCCCACCTCTGTATTGCTCGGCCCTTTTCCCCTCCTCGCTGGTAACCAGTAGATGTTTCTCTATATTTGTGCACATCCATTATTATCATATTCTCTACTTTACGGTATGCTTACCTTCTATAAATGGTATCATAGAGTATTGGTCAATCTCTTTCTTAGTTATTTTCCTGAATATTCTACCTTCCATGTTGCTGCAAATGTCAATATTCCATTCTTTGGATGGGGCAGCTCCTTTGTATGCCTTTTGAACAAATGGCACTACCCCCCCACACATGAGACAACTCCCCAGCTAAGTGTCCATCTCTGCACTCACACAGAGAAACTGCAAGTCCTCTTCCACTTGTCCCATGGGAAGTGTGTCTTTGAAGCTCAGTCTGGAACCAGTTCTTCCCCCTAATTTCTCGCATCCTGGACCTTCTGGTCCCATCTCCAACTCCACAGAAGCCATCTCCCTCCCTCCTCACACACTTATCTCTTCCCTGCCCTCTCTTCCTCCCACTATCAGAGAACTCAGAGACAAACATAATTACCCATCAGCTTGATTTTATTTTATTTTGTTTATTAGTGTATGCCATTGCTATAATATACAGCATCTGTACTTTTGGCCGCTACTCAGCGGCCAGACCCCCAAGCATTTCTGAGGTGTCTAGCCATGCCAGAAGTCACTGGCTGTCCACTGGTCCAGCTGGAATGGCAGGGGTCTCCATTGTCTCTGGCACCTCCTCTGATTCATTCTGATTAGCTGGAATGGCAGGGTTCTCCATCGTCTCTGAGACTTCCTCTGGTTCGTTCAGATTAGCTGGAAATCCAGGGTTCCCCATGGTCTCTAGGACCTCCTTTCATTCGTTCTGATTAGCTGGAATGGCAGTGGTCTCCATGGTCTTGGAACCTCCTCTGATTCATTCTGATTAGCTGGAAATGCAGTAGTCTCCATGGTCTCTGGGTCTTCCTCTATTTCATTCTGATTAGCCAGAGTGGCTGGGGTCTCCATGGTGTCTGTGATCTCCTCGGGTTCCTTCTGATTACCTGGAATGGCAAGGGTCTCCGTGGTCTCTGGTACCACCTCTGGTTCCTTCTGATTCAGCTGTTCATTTGCCTTGGAACTCTGGATACAGAGATTTGAGCATCTGACTTTCTTAAGCTTTATTTTGTGGTGGGAGATTTCAGAGAAGATTTCTTGGGCAGCTTTGCTGGAATGGGATTATTCACCTTCACGGTTACCGTGACAACCTTGAGAAAGCAAGACAGGGAGCAAGAATGGCACTGGTTTAGGGAAGAGTGTGAAGACAGGTGGGAACAATATCTTCAGGAGAAGGGGTGTGGGCAGAGAAGAGTTATGTGCCAGGCAAGGACAGTGGAGGGTGTCTTCAGGGATGGGGTCGATGGACAAGAGGAATTTGCCTGGGTTCATTTCACCTAGACATTTTTTTCTCGACCTCGATTGATAGGAGTTGTTCATCTTCTCCTGGGTAACAGGAGGTGGGTGTTCCATAACTACTCTGGAACCTTGTGGCTTCTCAGTCACCTTAGTCATTTGGGGGACTCACAGTGGTCTGCTCAGAGTCCCTGAGCACCCCTATATATACCCGTCCCCATAGAACCTCACCCTCATGTTTATGAGATCACCAAGTCTCTTCCCCAGCCAATGATAGCTCTGGGTGAGTTTTGACATCACAAAGACCCATCCTGACATGTCTAGCAGAGGATGGGGAGCAATTCAGGTGATTTGCTGGGAGAAATGAGGCATTTGTAATGCCATCAAGAGGCCTCCAAACTCACCTGCCACCCTCACCTCTATGTCAACTCTGATGGGTCACACAGCAGGCAGAGTGCATCTCTTCCCAACCTTGCCCCACAGCCACACGCATCAGGCATTCATTCTGTTCTCTCTCAGCTTTCACCATTATCTAGCTTTTCATGTCTTGCCTAAACTCCCTCCATGACAACTAGGTTGTGTTTAAGTGTCTGTGAAAGCAAGAATCCTTGCTTGTTCGTCCTGCAATGTGGTCGTAATGCACTTTGAAGCCCGTTGAATTCTGGGCCAGCCGACAGAAACCTTTCCATCCCGCCTCCTTGTCTCAGTGTTCCCGGAGCTCTCCTCCGTTTTCTGGTCTCCAGTCAGAAACCCTTTTCTTCAGGCTTTGAGAAGGCAGTGAATACACTTGCCCTTGCTCCACACGGAGCTGTCTCATTTCCAGTCTAGGACTCAGGGTCACCTCACCAGGAGTACTACCCAGGCTTGGGTTTGAACAGGGTGATGGGGAAGGGGCAGATAAATGCATGTTTCAGGTTGTGCTGGGGGATCCCATGCAGGAAATGCGCATCTGCGGCTGATTAGTATTCCCAGCAATGGGGTGGAGCTTACCCAGAACTGTGTGAGCCTTGTGTGCAAAGGTCTTCTCAACACGTGCCCTCACAAATCTCTTTTCACATCTTGTTTTCTTGCTAGAAGCTCCCTTGGAGCTTACCTCACAGCAACACCAAGGTGGAATTCATTTCCATGTGCAGCTGCCACAAGCTTCCAGCTTCTTGGACAAAACACTGAGTCATCCTGTCCTGTGCATGTAGTTCCCATGGTCTCTCATTGAGCTGGTTGTCTCTGGAGGAAAGGGGAATGGATTTTGTCCTCGACCTTAGTCATCGTTTTTTCAATTGAGTCGTAGGTACGACCAGCCTGAGGTGCACACCTGGGGACAGTTTGTTGGCTTAGAGGGTCTTCCTGGGTTTCCTGTGAAGTGTTCACATCCTGTTGTCCATTTGTTGATTACTCACCCAGGGTCAGTCACACTGCTGAACACTTTAAGAGGTAGTATAAGCACGACGTAAGCAAACCCAAAAGATGACTCTTACAATTGTTCAGTGATCTAAAACCTGGTAGAATAATGGGTAAGAGGCACGAGCCAACACTTTATAAGAAAGATGTATCATTGGCCTATAAATTTATGAAGACATGTTTAAAGACATAAGCAGCCAATTCACAGGAAGAGTATGGAACTAGCCCCAAACCATGTTCAGAACATATTAAATCTAATGAAGGTAAGACAAATCATACTAAAATAACCTTGAGAACTGAAACTCAGGCAGAAGTCGCATAGATTTTAGTAATTGCAGACAGAGACATTAGGATGCTAGGAATAAATGTGTTTTGTGTGTTCTCAAAATAAGGAGAGTCATGGAAATCCTAAAATAGACCCCATTTGATCTTACAGATATGAAAACCATAGTGTCAGATGAAGCCCATTTTAAGGCTCCGAATTGAAAAAAAAAGAAAAAAAAAAAAAACCCACCTGAAACATGGGAGACCAGGATTCAATCCCTGTGTTGGGAAGATCCCCTGGAGAAGGGAATGGCATCCTGCTCTAGTATGCTTGCCTAGAGAATCACCATGGACAGAGGAGCCTGTCCGTCTTTAGTCCCTGGTGTCCCAAAGTATTGGTCATGGCTGAACAATGAAGCACAGTACAGCGCAGCACAATGAATATTTGTGAAAGAAATTCAGGTAGGGAGGAAAGAGGGAGAAAGGGAAAAAAAGGAAATGAAAGGAAGGAAAGAAAATCCTCTGTTTCTGGTGAGAACAGAGCAATCAGAGATGTCCCCCAGCAGGACCACACCACACTTCTCCATCTGAGCACTCTCAGCCGGTTTGAAACAACCATCTCCAACTTTAGTCCCACTCCTTCAACCAAACTCATGTGCAGGGTTTACCACTAACAGGCTAATAGTCATCATGGTTTCTCCTCATTCAACTCCTGATTCACCCAGAAGTGAAAAAGACACGTGTGCCCCAATGTTCATCACAGCACGGTGTACAATATCTAGGGCATCGAAGCAACCTAGATGTCCATCAGCAGACAAATGGGCAAGAGAGCTGTGCTACATAGACACAATGGAATATTGCTCAGGCATTAAAAAGAACACATGTGAATTCATTCTAATGAGGTGGATGAAACTGGAGCCTATTATACAGAGCGAAGTAAGTTAGAAAGAAAAACAACAATACACGATACTAAGGCATATGTATTGAATTTAGGAAGATGGAGATGATAACACTATATGGGAGACAGCAAAAGAGACACAGATTTACAGAACAGTATTTTACACTCTGTGGGAGATGTCGAGGGTGGGTTAATCTGACAGAATAACATTGAAATATGTATGTTATCATATGTGAAAGGGATAGCCAGTCCATGTTTGATGCATAAGACAGGGTGCCCAGCACTGTTTCACTGGGCTGACCCAGAGGGATTGGATTGGGAAGAAGATGTGAGGGGGAATCAGGATGGGGAATACATGTACTCCCATGGCTGATTCATGTCAAAGTATGGCAAAAACCACCACAATATTGTAAAGTAAATACCCACCAATTAAAATAAATAAAATCAAATAAAAATAGAATCCTTTCATAAAAAGGGCCTAATCAGTATTGACTTTTGACCTCCAAAAACACCATTCTTTTCCTTCCTTACTTCCCCCCTTCCTCCCCCTCTTTCTTTGCTTTTCTTTCTGATTATACAACTGTTAAAGCTTGCTTTCCAGTTATAGTTATGACAAAGTCCTGGCTCTATTCCCCATGTTGTACAATGCATCCCTGAGCTCATCTTCCACCTAACTATCACTGCGTGCCTCCCACTCCCCCACCTCTGTATTGCCACGCCCTCTTCCCCTCCCCGCTGGTAACCAGTAGATGCCTCTCTATATTTGTGCACCTCCATTATTCTCATATTCTCTACTTTGTGGTATGCTTACATTCTACAAGGGGTATCATACAGTATTTGTCAATCTCTGTCTGAGGTATTTTACTCAATATTCCACCTGCCATGTTGCTCCTAATGTCAATATTCCATTCTTTTGATGGGGCAGCTCCTTTCTATGCCTTTTTAAAAAATGGCACTACACTCCCCCCCCCCGCCCCCCCCCACACACACGACACAGCTCCCAAGCAGAGTGTCCATCTCTGCACTCACACAGAGAAACTCCAAGTCCTCTTCCTCTTCTCCCATGGGAAGTGTGTCTTTGAAGCTCAGTCTGAAACCAGTTCTTCTCCCTACTTTCTGGCAACCTGGACTTTCTGGTCCCATCTCCAACTCCACAGAAGCCATCTCTCTCCCTCCTCACACACTTATCACTTCCATGCCTTCTCTGCCCCCCACTATCAGAGAATTCAGAGACAAAATATTTACCCATCAGCTTTACTTTATTTTATTTTCATTATTAGTGTATGCCATTGCTATAATATTAAGCATCTGTACATTTGGCCACTAATAGCGGCCAGACCCCCAAGCATACTGAGCTGTCTAATCATGTCGCGAAGTGTCTGGCTGTCCACTGATCCAGCTGGAATGGCAGGGGTCGTCATGGTCTCTGGGACCTGTTCTGGTTCATTCTGATTAGCTGGAAATGCAGAGGTCTCCACGGTTTCTGGGACCTCCTCTGATTCATTCTGATTAGCTGGAATGGCAGGGGTCTCCATGGTCTTGGAACCTCCTCTGATTCATTCTGATTAGCTGGAAATGCAGGGGTTTCAATGGTCTCTGGGACCTGCTCTGGTTCGTTCTGATTACCTGGAATGGCAGGGGTCTCCATGGTCTCTGGAACCTCCTCTGGTTCCTTCTGATTCAGCTGTTTATTCACCTTGCAACTCTGGCTACAGAGCTTTGAGCATCTGATTTTCTTAAGCTTTTTTTGTGCTGGGAGTTTTCAGAGAAGTTTACTTGGGCAGCTTTGCTGAAATGGGATTATTCACCCTCACGGTTACCCCGACCACCTGTAGAAAACAAGACAGGGAGCAAGAATGGCACTGGTTTAGGGAAGAGTGTGAAGACAGGTGGGAACGATGGCTTCAGGAGAAGGGGTGTGGGCAGACAAGGGTTATGTGCCAGGCAGAGCAGGGGAGGGTGTCTTCTGGGGTGGGGTCGATGGGCAAGAGGAGTTTACCTGGGTTCAGTGCACCTTGACATTTTTTTCTGGGCCTCAATTGATAAGAGGTCTTCATCATCTCCTGGGTAACAGGAGGTGGGTGTTCCATAACTACTCTGGAGCCTTGTGGCTTCCCAGTCACCTCAGGCATTTGGGGGACTCACAGTGGTCTGCTCAGAACCCCTGAGCACCCCTATATGTACCCGTCCCCATGGAGCCTCACTCTCATGCTTTATGACGTCAGTAAGTCTCTTTCCCAGCCTATGGTGTCCCTGCGTGAGCTTTGACATCACAAAGCCCCATCCTAACATGTCTAGCGGAGAATGGGGAGCAATTCAGATGATTTGCCAGTAGAAACGAGACATAAGTAATGCCCTCAAGAGGCCTCCAAACTCACCTGCCACCCTCACCTCTATGTCAACTCTGATGGGTCACACAGCAGGCAGAGTGCATCTCCTCCAAACCTTGTCCCACAGCCACACTCCTCGGGCATTCATTCTCTTCTCTCTCAGCTTTCACCATTATCTAGCTGATCATATCTTGTCTAAACTCCCTCCATGACAACTGGGTTGTGTTTAAGTGTCTGTGGAAGCGAGAATCATTGCTCGTTCCACTGCAATGTGGTCTTAATGCACTTGAAGCCCATTGAATTCTGGGCCAGCCGACAGAAACCTTTCCATCCCGCCTCCTTGTCACAGTGTTCCCAGAGCTCGCCTCCATTTTCTTGTTTCCCGTAGGAAACCCTTGTCTTCAGCATTTGGGAAGGCAGTGAATACACTTGCCCTTGCTCCACACGGAGCTGTCTCGTTTCAAGTCTAGGACTAAGGGTCACTTCACTATGAGTACTACCCAGGCTTGAGTTGAACATGGTCATGGGGAAGGGGCAGAGAAATGCATGTTTCAGGTTGTGCTGGGAGATCCCATGCAGGAAATGCCCACCTGAGGCTGATTAGTATTCCCCGCAAGGGGTGGAGCTTGTCCAGAGCTGTGTGAACCTTGTGTGCAAAGGTCTTTTAAACACATGCCCTCAAAAATCTCTTGCCTCATCTTGTTTTCTTGTTGAAAGCTACCTTGGAGCTTACCTCACAGTGAAAACCAAGGTGGAATTCATTTCCATGAGCAGCTGCCACAAGCTTCCAACATCTTGGACGAAACACTGAGTCATCCTGTTCTATGAATCTTGTTCCCATGGTCTCTCATTGAGCTGGTTGGCTCTGGAAGAAAGGGTAATGTATTGCATGCTCCACCTCAGTCCTCGTTTTGCCAATTGACTCATAGGGTCAACCAGCCTGAGGGGCACCCCTCGGGACAGTTTCTTGGCTTAGTGGGTCTTCCTGGGTTTCCTGTGAAGTGTTCACATCCTGTTGTCCATTTGTTGCTTACTCACCCAGGGTCCACCACACTGATGAACATTTTAAGAGGTAGAAAAAGCACGCCATAAACAAAACCAAAAGATAACTCTTAGAATTTTTAGAAGATCTTAAAGCCTGATAGAAAAATGGGCAAGAGGCAGTAGCCAACACTTTATAAGAAAGATGTATCACTGGTCTTAAAATTTATGAAGACATGTTTAAAGACATGAGCAGCCAATTCACAAGAAGAGTATGGAACTAGCCCCCAAAAACGTTAAGAATATTAAATCTAACGAAGGTAAGAAAAATCATACTAAAATTCCCTTGAGAACTGAAACTCAGGCAGAAGTGGCATAGATTTTACTAATTGCTGACAGAGACATTAGGATACTTGGAATAAATATGTTTTATGTATTCTAAAAATAAGGACAGTCATTGAAATCATAAAATAGACCCCATTTGATCTTACAGATATGAAAAATATTGTGTCAGATAAATCCATTTTCAGAGTTTCCTGATGGCTCAGATAGTAAAAAAAAAAAAAAAAAAACAAACAAAAAAAACCAACTGCAACATGGGAAAACAGGATTCAATCCCTGGGTTGGGAAGATCCCCTGCAGGGGGGAAATGGCCGCCTGCTCCAGTATGCTTGCCTGGAGAATCCCCATGGACAGAGGAGCCTGGCGGGCTACAGTCCATTGGGTCACAAAGAGTTGGACATGGCTGAACAACGAAGCACACCACAGCGCAGCACATTGAATGTTTCTGAAAGAAATTCAGGTAGGGAGGAAAGAGGGAGAGAAGAAAACAAGGGAAATGAAAGGAAGGAAAGAAAATCCTCTATTGCTCATCAGAACAGACCAACCAGAGATGTCCTCCAGCAGAACAGCACCACACATGTCCATCTGAGCACTCTCAGCCGGTTTGAAACAACCATCTCCAAATTTGGTCCCACTCCTTCAACAAAATTCATGTGCAGGGTTTACCACTAAGAGGCTAATAGTCATCATGGTTTCTCCTCATTCAAATCCTTATTCACCCAGAAATGAAAAAGACACGTGTGTCCCAATGTTCATCACAGCACTGTTTACAATAACCAGGGTATGGAAGCAACCTAGATGTCCATCAGCAGACAAATGGGTAAGAAAGCTGTGGTACACAGACACAATGGAATATTGCTCAGGCATTAAAAAGAACACATGTGAATCCATTCTAATGAGGTGGATGAAACTGGAGCCTATTATACAGAGCGAAGTAAGTCAGAAAGTAAAACACCAATACACTATACTAAGGCATATATATTGAATTTAGGAAAAGGGAGATGATAACCCTAAATAGGAGACAGCAAAAGTGACACAGATTCCAGAAGAGTCTTTTGGACTCTGTGGGAGACGGCGAGGGTGGGATGATCTGAGAGAATAGCATTGAAACATGTGTATTATCATATCTAAAGGGATAGCCAGTCCATGTTCGATGCATAAGACAGGGTGGCCAGGACTGTTTCAGTGGGCTGACCCAGAGGGATTGGATTGGGAAGAAGATGTGAGGGGGAATCAGGATGGGGAATACATGTACTCCCATGGCTGATTCATGCCAATGTATGGCAAAAACCATGACAATATTGTAAAGTAAATACCCACCAATTAAAATAAATAAAATAAAGCAAAATAGAATCCTTTGATAAAAAGGGCCTAACCAGTATTGACTTTTTGACCCCCAAAACGCCCTTCTTTTATTCCTTTGTTCCCTCCTTTCTCCCCTCTCTGTCTTTCCTTTTCTTTCTTATTATACAACTGTTAAACTTGCTTTACATTTATAGTTATGACAAACTCCTGACTCTATTCCCCAGGTTGTACAATGGATCACTGAGCTCATCTTCCACCTCACTATCACTGCATGCCTCCCACTCCCGCATCTCTATATTGCCCCTCCGTCTTCCCCTCCCCGCTGGTAACCAGTAGATGCTTCTCTACATTTGTGGACCCCCATTATTATCATACTCTCTACTTTGTGTTATGTTTACATTCTATAAGTGATATCATACAGTATTTGTCAATAACTTTCGGGGGTATTTTACTCAATATTCTACCTTCCATGTTGATGCAAATGTCAATATTCCATTCTTTTAATGGGGACGCTCCTTTGTATGCCTTTTGAACAAATGGCACTGCTCCCACACACACGAGACAGCTCCCCAGCTAAGTGTCCACATCTGCACTCACACAGAGAAACTCCAAGTCCTCTTCCTCTTGTCACATGGGAAGTGTGTCTTTGAAGCTCAGTCTGGAACCAGTTCTTCCCCCTACGTTCTGGCAACATGGACTTTCTGGTCTCAAATCCAACTCTACAGAAGCCATCTCCCTCCCTCCCCACACACTTATCCCTTCCCTGCCCTCTCTGCCCTCCACTATAAGAGAACTCAGAGACAAACATAATTTCACTTTAGCTTGATTTTAGTTTATTTTCGATACTAGTGTATGAGATTGCTATAATATTCAGCATATGTACTTTTGGCCAGTACTCAGCAGCCAGACCCCCAAGCATTTCTGAGGTCTCTATCCATGCCCTGAAGTCACTGGCTCTCCACTGGTCCAGGTGGAATGGCAGGGGTCTCCATGGTCTCTGGGACCTCCTCTGGTTCGTTCTGATTAGCTGAAATGGCAGGGGACTCCATGGTCTCTGGACCTCCTCTGGTTCATTCTGATTAGCTGGAAATGCAGGGGTCTCCATGGTCTCTGGGAACTCCTCTGATTCATTCTGATTAGCTGGAATGTCAGGGGTCTCCATGGTGTCTAGGACCTCCTCTGGTTCCTTCTGATTAGCTGGAATGGCAGGGGTCTCCATGGTCTCTGGGACCTCCTCTGGTTCCTTCCGATTCAGCTGTTCATTTGCCTTGGAACTCTTGCTACAGAGTTTTGAGCATCTGATTTTCTTAAGCTTTTATGTGGTTGAAGTTTTCAGAGAAGTTTTCTTGGGCAGCTTTGCTGGAATGGGATTATTCACCCTCACGGTTACCCTGGCCACCTGGAGAAAACAAGACAGGGAGCAAGAATGGCACTGGTTTAGGGAAGAGTGTGAAGGCAGGTGGGAATGATGGTTTCAGGAGAAGGGGTGTGGGCAGAGAAGGGTTATATGCCAGGCAAGACTGGGGAGGGTGTCTTCCTGAGTGGGGTCGATGCACAAGAGGAAATTGGCTGGGTTCAGTTCACCTAGACATTTTTCTCTGGACTTCAATGGAAAAGAAGTCTTCATCTTCTCCTGGGTAACAGGAGGTGGGTGTTCCATAACTACTCTGGAGCCTTGCAGCTTCCCAGTCACCTCAGTCATTTGGAGGACTCACAGTGGTCTGCTCATATCCCCTGAGCACCCCTATATATACCCGTCCCCAAGGAGCCTCACCCTCATGCTTTATGAGGACAGCAAGTCTTTCCCCCAGCTAATGGTGGCACTGGGTGAGCTCTGACATCACAAAGCCCCATCTAGCGGAGGATGGGGAGCAATTCAGATGATTTTCTGGGAGAAATGAGGCGTTAGTAATGCCCTCAGGAGGCCTCCAAACTCACCTGCCACTCTCACGTCTATGTCAACTCTGATGGGTCACACAGCAGGCAGAGTGCATCTCCTCCAAACCTTGCCCCACAGCCACACTCCTCGGGCATTCATTCTGTTCTGTCTCAGCTTTCACCATTATTTAGCTTTTCATATCTTTCCTAACCTCCCTGCATGACAACTAGGTTGTGTTTAAGTGTCTGTGAAAGTGAGAATCATTGCTCGTTCGACCTGCAATGTGGTCTTAATGCACCTTGAAGCCCATTGAATTCTGGACCAGACAACAGAAACCTTTTCATCCCACCTCCCTGTCTCTGTGTGCCCAGAGCTCACCTCCGTTTTCTGGTCTCCAGTTGGAAACCCTCGTCTTCAGCCTTTGGGAAGGCAGTGAATACACTTGCCCTTGCTCCACACGGATCTGTCTCGTTTCAAGTCTAGGACTCAGGGTCACCTCACCAGGAGTACTACCCAGGCTTGGGTTTGAACAGGGTGATGGGGAAGGGGCAGAGAAATGCATGTTTCAGGTTGTGCTGGGGGAGCCCATGCAGGAAATGACCACCTGTGGCTGATTAGTATTCCCCGCAAGGGGTGGAGCTTGCCCAGAACTGTGTGAGCCTTGTGTGCAAAGGTCTTCTCAAAATGTGTCCTCACAAATCTCTTTTCTCATCTTGTTTTCTTGCTGGAAACTCTCTTGTTGCTTACCTCACAGCCAAAACCAAGCTGGAATTCATTTCCATGAGCAGCTGCCACAAGCTTACAGCTTCCTGGACGAATCACTGAGTCATCCTGTCTTGTGAATCTAGTTCGCATGGTCTCTCATTGAGCTGGTTGGCTCTGGAGGAAAGGGGAATGGATTGTGTCCTCCACCTCAGTCCTTGTTTTTTCAATTGACTTGTAGGGACGACCAGCCTGAGGTGCACCCCTGGGGACAGTTTGTTGGCTTAGTGGGTCTTCCTTTGTTTCCTGTGAAGTGTTCACATACTGTTGTCCATTTCTTGCTTACTAACCCCGGGTCATTCACACTGCTGAACACTTTAAGAGGTAGAAAAAGCATGCTGTTAACAAACCCAAAAGATGACTGTTAGAATTGTTAGATCATCTAAAACATGATACATAAATGGGTAAGAGGCACGAGCCAACACTTTATAAGAAAGATGTATCACTGGCCTTTAAATTTATGAAGACATGTTTAAAGACATGAGCAGCAAATTTACAAGAAGAGTACGGAACTAGCCCCGAACCATGTTCAGAACATATTAAATCAAACGAAGGTAAGAAAAATCATACTAAAATTCCCTTGAGAACTGAAACTCAGGCAGAAGTGGCAAAGATTTTAGTAATTGCACACAGAGACATTAGGATACTTGGAAAAAATGAGTTTTGTTTGTTCTCAAAATAATGAGAGTCATGGAAATCATAAAATAGACCCCATTTCATCTTAGAAATATGACAAACATAGGGTCAGATGAAGCCCATTTTAAAGGTTTCCTGATGGCACAGAGAGTATAACAAAACAAAACAAAACACACACATGCAGCATGGCAAACCAGGATTCAATCCCTGGGTGGGGAAAATCCCCTGGAGGGGTAATGGCAACCTGCTCCAGTATGCTTGCCTGGAGAATCCCCATCGACAGAGGAGCCTGGTGGGTTACAGTCCATGGGGTCACAAACAGCTGGACATGGCTGAACAACGAAGCACAGCACAGCGCAGCACATTGAATGTTTGTGAAAGAAATTCAGGTAGGGAGGAAAGAGGGAGAAAGGGAAACAAGGGAATGAAAGGAAGGAAAGAAAATCCTCCATTGCTGGTGAGAACAGAGCAACCAGAGATGTCCCCCAGCAGGACAGCACCACACATGTCCGTCTGAGCACTCTCAGCCGGTTTGAAACAACCATCTCCAACTTTGTCCCACTCCTGCAACCAAATTCATGTGCAGGGTATACCACAAACAGGCTAAAAGTCGTAATGGTTTCTCCTCATTCAAATCCTGATTCACCCAGAAGTGAAAAGACACGTGTGTCCCAATGTTCATCACAGCATGGTTTACAATAACCAGGGAATGGAAGCAACCTAGATGTCCATCAGCAGACAAACGGGTAAGAAAGATGTGGTACATAGACACACTGGAATATTGCTCAGCCATTAAGAAGAAAACTTGTGAATCCATTCTAATGAGGTGGATGAAACTGGAGCCTATTATACAGAGCAAACTAAGTCAGAAAGAAAAACACAAATACACTATATTAAGGCATATATATTGAATTTAGGAAGATGGAGATGATAACACTATATGGGAGACAGCAAAAGAGACACAGATTTACAGAACAGTCTTTGGACACTGGGAGAAGGTGAGTATGGGATGATCTGAGAGAATAGCATTGAAACATGTATATTATCATATGTGAAAAGGATAGCCAGTCTGTGTTCAATGCATAAGACAGGGTGCCCAGGACCGGTTCACTAGGCTGACCCATAGGGATTGGACTGGGAGGAAGATGTGAGGGGGAATCAGGATGGGGAATACATGTACTCCCATGCTGATTCATGTCAATGCATGGCAAAAAACCACCACAATATTGTAAAGTAAATACCCACAAACTAAAATTAATAAAATAAAATAAAATAGAATCCTTTGATAAAAAGAGCCTAATCTGTATTGACTTTTTGACATCCAAAAACGCCCTTATTTTCCTTCCTTTCTTCCCTCCTTCCTCCCCTCTTTCTTTCCTTTTCTTTCTGATTATAAAACTGTTAAAGCTTTCTTTCCATTTATAGTTATGACAAAGTCCTGGCTCTATTTCGCATGTTGTACAATGCATCCCTGAGCTCATCTTCCACCTAACTAACACTACGTGCATCCCATTCCCCACCTCTTTATTGCCCCGCTCTCTTCCCCTCCCCGCTGGTAACCAGTAGATGCTTCTCTATATTTGTGCACCTCCATTTTTATCATATTCTCTACTTTGCT
>NC_057419.1:5030718-5069431 GCF_019320065.1 Cervus canadensis
ATGCCTTCTGAACAAATGGCACTGCCCCCCCCCCTCCCACCACGACACAGCTTCCCACCTAAGTGTCCATCTCTGAACTCACAGAGAGAAACTCTAAGTCCTCTTCCTCTTCTCCCATGGAAAGTGTGTCTTGAAGCTCAGTTTGGAACCAGTTCTTCCCCCTGCTTTCTGGCAACCTGGATCTTCTGGTCTCATCTCCAACTCCACAGAAGCCATCTGCCTCCCACCTCACACACTTATCACTCCCTGCCCTCTCTGCCCCCTACTCTCAGAGATCTCAGAGACAAACATAATTTCACATCAGCTTGATTTTATTTTATTTTCGTTATTATTGTATGCAGTTGCTATAATAATCAGCATCTGTACTTTTGGCCAGTAATCAGCGGCCAGACCCCTAAGCATTTCTGAGTTGTCTAGCCATGCCCCCAAGTCACTTGCTGTCCACTGGTCCAGCTGGAATCGAGGAGTCTCCGTGGTCTCTGGGACCTCCTCTGGTTTGTTCTGATTAGGTGGAATGGCAGGGGTCTCCATGGTCTCTGGGACCTCCTCTGGTTCATGCAGATTAGCCAGAAATGCAGGGGTCTCCATGGTCTCTGGAACCTCCTCTGATTCATTCTGATTAGCTGGAATGGCTGGGGTCTCCATGGTCTCTGGGACCTCCTCTGTTTCCTTCTGATTAGCTGGAATGGCAGGGGTCTCCAGGTTCTCTGCGACCTCCTCTGGTTCCTTCTGATTCAGCTGTTCAGTCGCCTTGGTACACTTGCTACAGAGCTTTGAGCATCTGATTTTCTTAAGGTTTTTTGTTGTGGGAGTTTTTAATGAAGTTTTCTTGGACACCATTGCTGGAATGGGATTATTCACCCTCACGGTTACCCTGGCCACCTGGAGAAAACAAGAGAGGGAGCAAGAATGGCACTGGTGTAGGGAACAGAGTGAAGACAGGTGGGAACGATGGCTTCAGGAGAATGGGTGTGGGCAGAGAAGGGTTATTGTGCCAGGCAAGGACAGGGGAGGGTGTCTTCTGGGGTGGGGTCGATGGGCAAGAGGAGGTTGGCTGGGTTCAGTTCACCTAGACATTTTTCTCTGGACCTCAATGGAAAAGAAGTCTTCATCTTCTCCTGGGCAACAGGAGGTGGGTGTTCCAAAACTACTGTGGAGCCTTGTGGCTTCCCAGTCACCTCAGTCATTTGGAGGACTCACAGTCGTCTGCTCAGATTCCCTGAGCACCCCTATATATACCCGTCCCCAAGGAGCCACACCCTCATGCTTTATGAGGTCAGCAAGTCTCTTCCCCAGCCAATGATGGCCCTGGCTGAGGTTTGTCATCACAAAGCTCCATCCTGACATGTCTAGAGGAGGATGGGGAGCAATTCAGATGATTTGCTGGGAGAAATGAGGCGTTAGTAATGCCCTCAATAGGCTTCCAAAGTCACCTGCCACCCTCCCCTATATGTCAACTCTGATGGGTCACACAGCAGGCAGAGTGCATCTCCTCCAATCCTTGCCCCACAGCCACACTCCACGGGCATTCATTCTGTTCTCTCTCAGCTTTCACCATTATCTAGCTTTTCATATCTTGCCTAAACTCCCTCCATGACAACTAGGTTGTCTTTACGTGTCTGAGGGACGAGAATCATTGTTCGTTCTTCCTGCAATGTGGTCTTAATGCACCTTGAAGCCCAATGAATTCTTGGCCAGCTGACAGAAACCTTTCCATCCCGCCTCCTTGTCTCAGTGTTCCCAGAGCTCACCTCCGATTTCTCGTCTCCAGTTGCATACCCTTGTCTTCAGGCTGTGAGAATGCAGTGAATACACTTGCCCTTGCTCCACAAGGAGTGTCTCGTTTCACGTCTAGGACTCAGGGTCACCTCACTAGGAGTACTACCCAGGCTTGGTTTTGAACAGGGTGAAGGGGAAGGGGCAGAGAAATGCATGTATCAGGTTTTTCTGGGGATCCCATGCAGGAAATGCCCACCTGGGGCTGATTAGTATTCCCAGCAAGGGGTGGAGCTTGCCCAGAGCTGTGTGAGCCGTGTGTGCAAAGGTCTTCGCAACACGTGCCCTCACAAATCTCTCTTCTCATCTTGTTTTCTTCCTGGAATCTCCCTTGGAGCTTACCTCACAGCCAAAAGCGAGGAGGAATTCATTTCCGTGAGCAGCTGCCACAAGCTTCCAGGTTCTTGGACGAAACACTGAGTCATCCTGTCCTGTGCATCTAGTTCCCATGGTCTCTCATTGAGCTGGTTGGCTCTGGAGGAAAGGGCAATGGATTGTGTGCTCCACCTCAGTCCTCGTTTTTCCAATTGATTCGTAGGGTCACCCAGCCTTAGGTGCACCCCTGAGGACAGTTTGTTGGCTTACTGGGTCTTCCTGGGTTTCCTGTGAAGTGTTCACATCCTGTTGTCCATTTGTTCTTACTCACCCAGGGTCCATCACAATGCTGAACATTTTAAGACGTAGAAAAATCATGTCGTAAACAAACCCAAAAGATGCCTCTTAGAATTTTTAGAAGATCTTAAAACCTGATAGAAAAATGGGCAAGAGCCATGAGCCAACACTTTATAAGAAAGATGTATCACTGGCCTTTAAATTTATGAAGACATGTTTAAAGACATGAGCAGCCGATTTACAAGAAGAGTATGGAACTAGCCCCGTACCACGTTAAGGACATATTAAATCTAACGAAGTTAAGAAAAATCATACTAAAATTCCCTTGATAACTAAACTCAGGCAAACTAAACTCAGGCAGAAGTGGCATAGATTTTAATAACTGCAGACAGAGACATTAGGATACTTGGAATAAATATGTTTTGTGAGTTCTCAAAATAAGGAGAGTCATGAAAGCAGTTGTTAAGCATAAGTTCACCTTTTTCTTGGGTTGCAAAACTGCAGCTGGTTGAAAGTATGACCCCCAATATCTGTAGCACTTCACCTGAGGATGCCAGTGTCTGCCAATTGCATCACATTCAAAGTCCATCCTATTTTGTAAAAGTAGCTCTTATAGTTTATGTTACTAGCAGACAAGTATGAACTACCTCTTGTGACAGTGAATAACCTTATTCTTCCACAATTCACAAAGTTTTTACATTCAATTATCACATATTTCAAGACTCAATTCAAAACAAATATACATGGGCTTAATTATTCAAGAATACCTTACTATTTGTCACTTAATTTCATAGCATTATATATTCAGTCCATCTCTTTTAGTTTGATTTTACATAGATTTTCACTGGATGAATTATATTTGCAAGTTAAAAACAAGATACGTATCTCCCCTTCTCCCATAGTAAGAAATAAAAGGTTTAAAAATGGCAATTATTTAATGTTTATTTCAATTATCTTAAGTTTATTAATTTAAAAAACTATGATTAAATGATAAAAATAAGGAGAGTCATGAAATCATAAAATAGACCCCATTTGATTTTACAGAAATGAAAAAGATAGTGTCAGATGAAGCCGATTTTAAAAGTTTCCTGATTGCTCGGATAGAAAAAAAAAAAACAGAACACCTGCTACATGGCAGACAGTATTCAATCCCTGGGTTGGGAAGATCCCCTGTAGGGGGGAATGGCAGCCTGCTCGAGGATGCTTGCTTGGAGAATCCCCATGGACAGAGGAGCCTGGTGGGCTACAGTCCATGGGGTCACAAAGAGTTGGACATGGCTGAACAACGAAGCACAGCACAGCGTAGCACATTGAATGTTTGTGAAAGAAATTCAGGTAGGGAGGAAAGAGGGAGAGAGGAAAACAAGGGAAATGAAAGGAAGGAAAGAAAATCCTCCATTGCTGGTGAGAACAGAGCAACCAGAGATGTCCCCCAGCAGGACAGCACCACACATGTCCTTCTGAGCACTCTCAGCCGGTGTGAAACAAACATCTCCAACTTTGGTCCCACTCCTTCAACCAAATACAGGTGCAGGGTTTACCACTAACAGGCTAATAGTCACCATGGTTTCTCCTCATTCAAATCCTGATTCACCCAGAAATGAAAAAAAACGTGTGCTCCAATGTTCATCACATCACTGTTTACAATAACCAGGGCATGGAAGCAACCTAGATGTCCATCAGCAGACAAATGGGTAAGAAAGCTGTGGTACATAGACACAATGGAATATTGCTCAGCCATTCCAAAGAACACATGTGAATCTATTCTAATGAAGTGGATGAAACAGGAGCCTATTATACAGAGCGAAGTAAGTCAGAAAGAACAACACCAATACACAATACTAAGGCATATATATTGAATTTTAGGAAGATGGAGATGATAACCCTATATGGGAGACAGCAAAGGAGACACAGATTTACAGAACAGTCTTTTGGACTCTATATGAGATGGCAAGGGTGGGATGATCTGAGAGAATGGCATTGAAACATGTATATTATCATATGTGAAAGGGATAGCCAGTCCATGTTCGATGCATAAGACAGGGTGCCCAGGAGTGGTTCACTGGGCTGACCCAGAGGGATTGGATTGGGAGGAAGATGTGAGGGAGAATCAGGATGTGGAATACATGTACTCCCATGGCTGATTCATGTCAATGTATTGCAAAAACCACCACAATATTGTAAAGTAAATACCCACCAATTGAAATAAAGTAAATAAAATAAAATAGAAACCTTTGATAAAAAGGGCCTAATTAGTATTGACTTTTTGACCTCCAAAAATCCCCTTCTTTTCCTTCTTTTCCTTCCTTTCTTCCCTCCTTCCTCCCCCCTCTTTCTTTCCTTTTCTTTCTGATTATATAACTGTTAAAGCTCGCTTTCCATTTATGGTTAGGAAATAACCTGGCTCTACTCCCCATGTTGTACAATGCATCCCTGAGCTCCTCTTCCACCTAACTAACACTGCGTGCCTCCCACTCCCCCCCTCTGTATTGCCCCGCCCTCTTCACCTCCCGGCTGGTAACCAGTAGATGCTTCTCTATATTTGTGTGCCTACATTTTTATCATATTCTCTACTTTGCGATACTTTTAGATTCTATAAATGATATCATACAGTATTTGTCTATCTCTGTCTGAGTTATTTTACTCAATATTCTACCTCCCATGTTGCTGCAAATGTCAATATTCCATTCTTTTGATGGGGCAGCTCCTTTGAATGCCTTTTGAGCAAATGGCACTGCCCCCCCACACACGACCCAGCTCCCCAGCAAAGTGTCCATCTCTGCACTCACACAGAGAAAAACCAAGTCCACTTCCTCTTTCCCATGGGAAGTGTGTCTCTGAAGCTCAGTAGGGAACCAGTTCTTCCCCCTACTTTCTGGCAACATGGACCTTCTGGTCCCATCTGCAACTCCACAGAAGCCATCTCCCTCCCTCCTCACACACTTATCCCTTCCCTACCCTCTCTGCCCCCCGTTACAAAGAACTCAGAGACAAACATAATTTCACAACAGGTTGATTTTATTTTATATTTGTTATTAATGTACGCAGTTGCTATAATATTCAGCTTCTGTACTGTTGACCATTATTCAGCGGGAGACCAGTGAGCATTTCTGAGGTCTCTAGCCTTGCCCCAAAGTCACTGGCTGTCCACTGGTCCAGCTGGGATGGCAGTGGTCTCCATGGTCTCTGGGACCTCCTCTGGTTAGTTCTGATTAGCTGGAATGGCAGTGTTCTACATGGTCTCTGGGACCTCCTCTGGTTCATTCTGATGAACTGGAATGGAAGGTGTCTCCATGGTGTCTGGGACGTCCTCTGGTTCGTTCTGACTAGCTGGAATGGCAGGGGTCTCCATGTTCTCTGGGACCTCCTCTGGTTCCTTCTGATTAACCGGAAAGGCAGGGTTCTCCATGGTCTCTGGGACCTGCTCTGGTTCCTTGTGATTCAGCTGTTCATTCTCCTTGGAACTCTGGTTACAGAGTTTTGAGGATTTGATTTTCTTAAGCTTTTTTGTGGTGGGAGTTTTCTGAGAAATTTTCTTGTGCAGCTTTGCTGGAATGGGATTATTCACCCTAACGGTTACCCAGGCCACCTGGAGAAAACAAGAGAGGGAGCAAGAATGGCACTGGTTTAGGGAAGAGTGTGAAGACAGGTGGGAACAATATCTTCAGGAGAAGGGGTGTGGGCAGAGAAGGGTTGTGTCCCAGGCAAGACAGAGGAGAGTGCCTTTGGAGCGGGGTCGATGGGCGAGAGAAGTTTGGCTAGGTTCAGCTCACCTTGACATTTTTTCTGGACCTCAATTGATAGGAGGTCTTCATCTTCTAATGGGTAACAGGAGGTGGGTATTCCATAACTACTCTAGAGCCTTGTGCCTTCCTAGTCACCTCAGACATTTGGAGGATTCACAGTGGTCTGCTCAGGGCCCCTGAACACCTCTATATATACCCGTCCCCATGGAGCCACACCCTCATACTTTATGAGGTCAGCAAGTCTCTTCCCCAGCCAATGGTGGCCCTGGGTGAGCTTTGACATCACAAAGCCCCATCCTGACATGTCTAAAAGAGGATGGGGAGCAATTCAGATGATATGCTGGGAGAAATGAGGCATTTGTAATGCCCTCAAGAGGCCTCCAAACTCACCTGCCACCCTCACCTCTATGTCAACTCTGATGGGTCACACAGCAGGCAGAGTGCATCTCCTCCCAACCTTGCCCCACAGCCACACGCCTCAGGCATTCATTCTGTTCTCTCTCAGCTTTCACCATTATCTAGCTTTTCATATCTTGCCTAAACTCCCTCCATGACAACTAGGTTGTGTTGAAGTGTCTGTGGAAGCGAGAATCATTGCTCGTTCGTCCTGCAATGTGGTCTTAATGCACCTTGAAACCCATTGACTTTGGGCCAGCTGACAGAAACCTTTCCATCCCGCCTCCTTTTCTCAGTGTCCCCAGAGTTCTCCTCCGTTTTCTGGTCTCCAGTCGGAAACCCTTGTCTTCAGGCTGTGAGAATGCAGTGAACACTGTGCTTGCTCTTCACGGAGCTGTCTGGTTTCAAGTCTAGGACTCAGGGTCACCTCACTAGGAATACTACCCAGGCTTGGGTTTGAACAGGGTGATGGGGAAGGGGCAGATAAATGCATGTTTCAGGTTGTGCTGGGGGATCCCATGCAGGAAATGCCCACCAGCAGGTGATTAGTATTCCCAGCAAGGGGTGGAGATTGCCCAGAGCTATGTGAGCCTTGTGTGCAAAGTTCTTCTCAAAACTTGCCCTCACAAATCTCTTTTCACATCTTATTTTCTTGTAGGAAGCTCCCTTGGATCTTACCTCACAGCCAAAATCATGGTGGAATTCATTTCCATGAGCAGCTGCCACAAGCTTCCAGCTTCTTGGACGAAACACTGAGTCATCCTGTCCTGTGCATCTAGTTCCCATGGTCTCTCATTGAGCTGGTTGGCTCTGGAGGAAAGGGGAATGGATTGTGTCCTCCACCTCAGTCCTCATTTTTCCAATTGACTCGTATGGTCAACCAGCCTCAGGTGCACCACTGGGGACAGTTTGTTGGCTTAGTGGGTCTTCCTAGGTTTCCTGTGAAGTGTTCACATCCTGTTGTCCATTTGTTGCTTACTCACACAGGGTCCATCACACTGCCTAATATTTTAAGAGGTAGAAAAAGCACGCCATAAGCAAATCCAAAAGATGACTCTTAGAATTGTTAGAAGATCCTAAAACCTGATAGGAAAATCGGCAAGAGGCACGAGCCAACACTTTATAAGAAAAATATATCAATGGCCTTTAAATTTATGAAGACATGTTTAAAGACATGAGCAGCCAATTCACAAGAAGAGTATGGAACTAGCCCCAACCACATTAAGAACATATTAAATCTAACGAATGTAAGAAAAATCATACTAAAATTCTCTTGAGACCTGAAACGCAGGCAGTAGTGGCGTAGATTTTAGTAATTGCAGACAGAGACATTGGGATACTTGGAATAACTGTGTTTTGTGTGTTCTAAAAGTAAGGAGAATCATGGAAATCCTAAAAAAGACCCCAATTGATCTTACAGATATGAAAACTATGTCAGATGAAACATATTTTAAGGGTTTCCTGATGGCTCAGATAGTAAAACAACAACAACAACAACAACAACAACAAAACCCACCTGCAATATGGGAGACCAGGATTCAATCCCTGGGTTGGGAAGACCCCTCGAGGGGGGAATGGTAGCCTGCTCCACTTTGCCTGACTGGAGAATCCCCATGGACAGAGGAGCCTGGCGGGCTAGAGTCTGTGAGGTTAAAAAGAGTTGGACATGGCTGAAAAACGAAGCACACCAAAGCGTAGCACATTGAATGTTTGTGAAAGAAATTCAGGTAGGGAGGAAAGAGGGAGAAAGGGAAACAAGGCAAATGAAAGGAAGGAAAGAAAATCCTCCATTACTGGTGAGAATAGAGCAACCAGAGATGTCCCGCCGCAGGACAGCACCACACATGTCCATCGGAGCACTCTCAGCCGGTTTGAAACAACCATCTCCAACTTTAGTCCCACTCCTTCAACCAAACTCATGTGCAGGGTTTACCAGTAACAGGCTAATAGTCATCATGTTTTCTCCTATTCAAATCGTGATTCACCCAGAAGAGAAAAAGACACGTGTGCCCCAGTGTTCATCACAGCACTGTTTACAGTAGCCAGGTCATGGAAGCAATCTAGATGTCCATCAGCAGACAAATGGGTAAGAAAGCTGTTGTACATAGATACAATGGAATATTGCTCAGACATTAAAAGGAACACATTTGAATCCATTCTAATGAGGTGGATGAAACTGGAGCCTATTATACAGAGTGAGTAAGTCAGAAAGAAAAACACCAATACACTATACTAAGGCATATATATTGAATTTAGAAAGAGGGAGATGATAACCCTATATGGGAGACAGCAAAAGAGACACAGATTTACAGAAGAGTCTTTTGGACTCTGTGGGAGACGGTGAGGGTGGGATGATCTGAGAGAATAGCATTGAAACATGTATATTATCATATGTGAAATGGCTAGCCAGTCCATGTTTGATGCATAAGAGAGGCTGGTGAACTGGGCTGACTCAGAACTGGGCTGACACATGTACACCCATGGCTGATTCATGTCAATGTATGGCCAAATCCACCACAATATTGTAAAGTAATTTTTATGCCCGAGGTCCGAATCCCCTAGTGGGAAGCGAGAAGGCCTCCAAGACAATTCAACTCGCAGAAACGGAAGTTTATTACTGACTCGAGCCAGGACTCTCCGCCCGCAACCAACGCACTGATGTGAGTCAGAGAGCCCTGAGCCCAAGAGGTTACACAAATTTATAGAGTGAGAAGCGGATTGGTTACACTTTTGCAAAGCAATTTCATTGGTCAATACTTTTGCGCGTGCGGGGCTTTCCTGGGGGTTTCCACCCCATTCCTAATTTCCTAATTGACAAACATTGGTCAGTGTTAAGTGAAAGTTAATTTGTCCTAATTGGCAAACAGTGGCCAGTGTTAAGTAAAAGCTACCTGATAATCTTATCAGGTAGGACGGTCTACTCCTAATCTAAGCTGCATTACTTCTGCTCTCCTTACATCCCCCCCTTGTCTGCTGTTCAAGCAGAGGAATCTTCCTCTTTTCCATCTTGGGCTGCTAACACTATAGGTGGACACAGGAGGGTGGATTCCTGAGGTCTCGTTGAGCAGCTCATGAGTCTTCCCGTCACTGATCAGCAGGAGAACTAGGAGACCTCCCGGCGGACAAGTTTCAGTAAGGGTGAGGACTCCTCTTTCATTTCCTGTTCTTCCGATGTGGCTTGCCGCATGTGATTGCAGTGAACCCAGGGTCCAACCCCGTAGGAGTGGTACAGAGAACAACACAAGGGCCTTTCCATCTAGGTTTTAAGGGCAGCTTATAAGGGGTGTTACGTGCCTGAAAGAGTGCGAAGGGAAGGAGGGTCACCGGTCCCCGCCAGTCTCTATTGCCAACTTTGTCAAAGTTTCTTTTAGGGTCTGATTCATTTTCTCAACCTGTCCTGAGCTCTGGGGATTATATTCACAATGTAACTTCCATTTTGTCCCCAGAGCTTGGGCCAACCCTTGTACAATCTGGCTCACAAAGGCAGGTCCGTTATCAGAGCCCATAGTCACCAGCAGCCCGTACCTAAGCATTATCTCCTCTAAGATCTTTTTAGCAACCACTATTGCTGTCTCTCCCTTAGCGGGGAAGGCTTCCACCCACCCTGAGAAGGTATCTATCAGAACCAACTTATAGCGATACCCGTACTTGCCTGGCCTTACCTCAGTGAAATCTATCCCCCTGTGTTGCCCTGGCTCTTCCTCTCAGTACCTTGTTCCAGTGTGCTGCTTTTTCCCTGTCCTCATCAGCTGGCACACTTTGCAAGCCTGGATTATCTCTCGTCCAGTTGTATTTTCCTCAAACACTGATCAACATGCAGATTCAGTCCATATTTGCTTTCATTTATCTACTGAGTGTACCCAAGCTTCTTCTTCAGAGACTCTGGCATCTCAGGGAGAGGAGGGCGAGGGAGCCTGAAGCAGACCTTCACAGAGTGCAGTCAGAGTGCCGATCATGATGATGCAGGCAAAGAGTCCCTTCCATACACCTCTAAATCCAAGTCTCTTGAGGACCTGAGAGACATTGCTACCCTTCTCTTTATGCAACACAGACACCACGGAATCAGCAACAGTACGTTCAAAGCAGGCAAACTTCATCATGGTGTATGGTATCTGTCTCATCCAAAGAGGAGCAACCCTCCTGTAGAACGCCTTTAAGCCTTCTTCCTTATACATTTTGGGAGCTGCATCCCTCAGAGTGTTAGCATAACCTGGTTGGGTTTGAATTCGAAGCTTAGCAGCTTCCATAGGAGCCAGAGCAATGTCAGCCAAAAATTCAACAATGGCAGAGACAGCCAAATACAGTGATGTGCACCACAGATAGGCATTCTCCTCTCCAAGCATGTACTTCATAAAAGCCAAACTTGCAGAGCCCCTGCAGGGAGTAGCCAACGAGGGTTGGGGCCCATCCTTTGGCCAAACCATGGAAACCATTCTCTTTGAGTGTAACTGAAAATCCATTAAGAATGCCCTTGTACTTCTGTAGGTCCACCTGCATATGGCATTTCACTAAATCCAGAGGAACAACAGCAGTGTGTGTCAGACCACAACTTAAGACCCCACCAAAGCCACACAGTGCATAAAACTTTGTGGAGCCATATTCACAACTGTACTCTTCTACCACGGTGGCTCCCGCTTTCCTTTGCCCATCTTTTACATAGCTGTTCCCATCGGTGAACCATCATGGAGCTACAAACAGCTGGAATGGCTTATTTTGGGTTAGGTAGGGCAAGGGCTGGGGCTTCTAGTAGGGCCCGTCTGAGTGTCTGGAAAGCCTGTTTCATTGTCTCAGTCCAAGTCCAGCTTGGGGTCTCTTTACTTCCCTCATACAAGGGCCAGGCCTTCTCAGCAAACCTCATGGTCCACAGTCTGCAATATCCAACATTCCCCAGAAACTCTCTCACCTGGCGGGGGCGTCTTGGGCCTTCATGGCCTGGGTTAGCCATCTTTGCCCCTGCCTGATCTTATACCCCAAACAGGTGACCTCTTGCCGGGCTATTAGCAGAAGGACCTCTGGGTGGCAAGTCCGATATTCGTAGAGGTTCTCGCTCAGAGCCTCTTGAACCTCTGTAAGATTACCGGTTGGCCTTCCCCCTCAGTCCACTCAAAGGGAAATATCTCCTGGCTCTGAGCCGCCAGGGGTAGGCTGAAAAAGGCACCTTTCAAGCCCAACACAGTGTACCAAGTGTACTCAGGCAGCAAACTGCTCAGGAGGGTATAGGGGTTAGATGTCACTCACTGTTTGTTGACTTCTCGCAGGTAATCTGTCCCCCCTGGCTTCTTTACCAGCAGTAAGGGGGTGTTCCAAGGGGATTGACACCGCTTGAGAATTCCGGCATTCATGAGACGTCGAATGTGGGGAGTGATTCTCCACCGAGCTTCCTGGCTCATGGGGTACTATCTCACCCTCACAGGAGTTGCCTAGGCCTTTAGCTTGATGACGACCGGATGTCTGTTTGGCCAGTCCCATCCCTGCCGTTTCAGCCCAGGCGAACGGGTATTTATTCATCTCTTAAGGCTAGGGATAAGACATGTATCGGCTGTCCAAGTCCATCCATGACTGTCATTCTCCCAGCTCTGTAGGCTTAACTGAATAAAACCCAGTGGCGTCTCCTGTCTTCCACAGAATCTTAGCATAATCAGTACTGCTATGACACAGGAATGGGATCTCATTTCTCTCCATTTCCTGCTTTAACCACTCTCTCCCCAAGAGTTCTCACCTGCTTAAGCCCCTCTCTAGAAGGGACAGATGTTTTCACAGTATCATCAATAGCCCACCACTGATCAGCAAGGTAAAGCACCACAGCTGTGAGTGAGTCCTCAGGTGCAAAAGAGCAAGAACTTTCTGGGTCTGATCTCCACCATAGAGAGGTACAAAGTCTACATTTGACAGGCTAATAGGCAGCAGAATTTTACAGTTCCTCATGACTGCAATTATCCAACATATACCCAGGACTCGGGGAGGGGTGCCGAGTCTTGACTCACCTAGTCACTGTCTTCCCCCGCATATAGAACTCGAGTTCCAGGGGAGATTCTCTCTCTGGGTCATACCTCTCCTCAGGTCCCTCTTAGGGCACTCGTTTTTCCAGTGCCCCTGTTCTTTGCAGTAGGCGCACTGATCTTTCTTTAGGGCCTGCCTTTTTTATTTCTTTTCTCCCATAATCTGGGCTAGCTCCCTCTGGTTCTTCCAGTTTTCCCTCGTTCTATATTCTCTATCTTCCTTCCTGATCTTCTCAGCTAATTCCCTTTCCTCCCATCAAATTCGTTCTTCCCTTTCTTCTGGGGTCTCCCTATTATTAAATACCTTTTCAGCTGCTTTCAATAAATCCTGTATCGTCTGTTCTCCCAATCTCTCTATCTTTTGTAATTTCTTCCTAATATCTGGGGCTGCCTGATTTACAAACGCTAACAGAACTGCAGCACGTGACTCCTCAGCCTGGGGATCCATAGGTGTATATTGCCTGAAAGCTTCCATTAGCCTCTCTAGGAAGGCTGCCGGGCTCTCAGTGGGCTCTTGCCTTACTAAATTTACCTTTGCCAAATTTGTTGGCTTTCTTGCTGGGGCCCGCAGGCCAGCCATTGAGTCTGGTGGTACACTCAGAGATGCTCCTTACCTTCCGCTCGCTCAAAATCCCAGTTATGCCACAACAGAGGAAACTCCTCGTCCATGAGATGAGGCTGGGCGGTTGGCCTCCCGTTGGCCCCTGGGACCCGTTTCCATGCTTCTGCGAGAATTCGCTCCTGCAACAGCTGCTGACAATCGTAGTGAAAGGAGAGTTTCACCTAGTTGGGCTCTAGTTATTGAGGTTCACTTATTGTAGGGCCTTCAGTGTCTGCCAGAGCCCTGGATAACTCATCAATAACTAAAGCCCTGGCCGGGACTCATCAATTGCCCCCACACTGCTCGCCTGTTCACTGAAACTCCTGAAAATAGTGGGAATTGAACAGGAGACAATGCCAGCACACACACAAACATGGACAAACACAGAGAGCCAAAGACAAACACACGGACTGACAAGTGTCAGCTGACAGCACAGCGCTGGGTTTTTGGCCCCCCTGACCAGACTCGGGATCAGGAGAGGAACTTTCCTTCCCACAGAGCTGGCTGCCTTCCCTCACGCTCGCTGGCCTCGGCCTTTAGCCAGCTGGAGAAAGCTTTCTCCTGTGCCAGCTACCTTCCTGCTTCACAGCAAGTCCCTGGAATTACTCTGGACTTCCTGTGCCAGATACCTTCCTGCTTTACAGCAGGGCCTCGGAATTACTCTGGACTTCCTGTGCCAGATACCTTCCTGCTTTACAGCAGGGCCCCGGAATTACTCTGCAGTTCCTGTCCTGCCTGAGACAAGGCCGGCACACACAGACACAGAGAGCCAAAGACAAACACACGGACAGCTGACAACACAGCACTGGGTTTTTGGGCCCCCTGAGTTTTCCTGAGCACCTGTGCTATTACCTATCTTTCCCCTCTGTCCTGGAAGTGTTCTCTTCCCCCATTAAGGGATCCTAGACGAGCCCCCAAATGTTATGCCCGATGTCCGAATCCACGAGCGGGAAGACAGAAGGCCTCCAAGACAATGCAACTTGCAGGAAGGGAAGTTTATTACTGACTCGAGCCAGGACTCTCTGCCTGCAACCAAAGCAGTGGTGCGAGTCAAGAGCCCCGAGCCCAAGCTGCTACACAAATTTATCGGATGAGAAGCAGATTGGTTACACGTTTGCAAAGCAATTTCATTGGTCAATACTTTCGCAGCACGGGACTTTCCTGGGTGTTTCCTTCATGTTCCTAATTTCCTAATTGGCAAACATCAGTCAGTGTTAAGTGAAAGCTAATTGGTCCTAATTGGCAACAGTGGTCAGAGTTAAGTGATAGCTACCTGATAATCAAACCAAGTAAGAAGGCCTACACCTAATCTAAGCTGCGTTACTTCTGCTTGTCTCACAGTAATTACCCACCAATTAAAATAAACAAAATAAAATAAAATACATTCCTTTGCCAAAAAGGGCCTAATCAGTATTGACTTTTTGACCTGCAAAAACGCCATTCTTTCCCTTCCTTTCTTCCCTTCTTCCTCCCCCCTCTTTCTTTCCTTTTCTTTCTGATTATACAACTGTTAAAGCTTGCTTTCTATGTATAGTTATGACAAAGTCCTGGCTCTATTCCCCATGTTGTACAATGCATCCCTGAGCACATCTTCCACCTAAGTAACACTGCGTGGCTCCCACACCCCCACCACTGTATTTCCCCTCCCTCTTCCCTTCCCCGCCTCTAACCAGTAGATGCTTCTCTATATCTGTGCACCTCCATTTTTATCATATTCTCTAGTTTGTGGTATGCTTAGATTCTATAAGTGATATCATACAGTATTTGTCTATCTCTGTCTGAGTCTTTTTACTCAATATTCCACCTGCCATGTTGCTGCAAATATCAATATTCCATTCTTTTGATGGGGAAGCTCCTTTGTATGCCTTCTGAACAAATGGCACTGCCTGCCCACACATGACACAGCTCCCCAGCTAAGTGTCCATCTCTGCACTCAAACAGAGAAACTCCAAGTCCTCTTCCTCTTCTCCCATGGGAAGTGTGTCTTTGAAGCTCAGTCTGGAACCAGTTCTTCCCCCTAATTTCTGGCAATCTGGACCTTCTGGTCCCATCTCCAACTCCACAGAAGCCATCTCCCTCCCTCCTCACACACTTATCCCTTCCCTGCCCTCTCTGCCCCCCACTATCAGAGAACTCAGAGACAAACATAATTTAACATCAGGTTTATTTTATTTTATTTTCGTTATTAATGTATGCAGTTGCTATCATATTCAGCATCTGTACTTTTGGCCAGTACTCAGCGGCTAGACACCAGAACATTTCTGAGGTCTCTAGCCATGCCCCGAAATCACTGGCAGTCCACTGGTCCAGCTAGAATGGCAGGCATCTCCATGTTCTCTGGGACCTCCTATGGTTAATTCACATTAGCTAGAAACGCTGGGATCTCCATGGTCTCTGGACCTCCTCTGGTTCGTTCTGATTAGCTGGAATGGCAGGGGTCTCCATGGTGTCTGGGAACTCCTCTGGTTCATTCTGATTACCTGGAATGGCAGGGATCTCCATGGTCTCTGGGACCTCCTCTGGTTCATTCACATTAGCTGGAAATGCAGGGGTCTCCATGGTCTCTGGGACCTCCTCTGATTCATTCTGATTAACTGGAATAGCAGGAGTCTGCATGGTGTCTGGGACCTCCCCGGGTTCCTTCAGATTAGCTGGAATGTCAGGGGTCTCCATGGTCTCTGGGACCTCCTCTGATTCATTCTGATTAGCTGGCAATGCAGGGGTCTCCATGGTCTCTGGGACCTCCTCTGATTCATTCTGATTACCTGGAATGGTAGGGGTCTCCATGGGGACTGGACCTCCTCTGTTTCCTTCTGATTACCTGGAATGACAGGGGTCTCCATGGTGTCTGGGATGTCCTCTGGTTCATTTTGATTAGCTGGAATGGCAGGGGTTTCCATTGTCTCTCGGACCTCTTCTGGTCATTCTGATTAGCTTGCAATGCAGGGGTCTCCATGGTCTCTGAGACCTCCTCTGATGCATTCTGATTAGCTGGAATGGCTGGGGATTCCATGGTGTCTGGGACCCCCTTGGTTCATTCTGATTACCTTGAATGGCAGGGGTCTCCATGGTCTCTGGTACCTCTGATTCCTCTGATTGAGCTGTTCATTCACCTTGGAACTCTGGCTACAGAGCTTTGAGCATCTGATTTTCTTAAGCTTTTTTGTTTTGGGAGTTTTCAGAGAAGTTGTCTTGGGCAGCTTTGCTGGAATGGGATAATTCACCCTCACGGTTACCCTGGCCACCTGGAGAAAACAAGACAGGGAGCAAAATGGCACTGTTTTAGGGTAGAGTGTGAAGAAGGTGGGAACGAAGGCTTAGGAGAAGGGGTGTGGGCAGAGAAGGGTTATGTGCCAGGCAAGGACAGGGGAGGGTGTCTTCTGGGGTGGGGTCGATGGGCAAGAGGAGTTTGGCAGTGCTCAGTTCACCTTGATATTTTTTCTGTACCTCAATTGATAGGAGGTCTTCATCTTCTCTTGGCTAACAGCAGGTGGGTGTTCCATAACTACTCAGGAACCTTGTGGCTTTCAAGTCACCTCAGTCATTTGGAGGACACACAGTGGTATGCTCAGAGCCCCTGAACACCCCTCTATATACCCGTCCCCATGGAACCTCACCCTTATGCTTTATGAGGTCAGCAAGTCTCTTCCCCAGCCAATGGTGGCCCTGGGTGAGCTTTGACATCACAAAGCCTGATCCTGACATTTCTAGCGGAGGATGGGGAGCAATTCAGACGATTTGCTGGGAGAAATGAGGCATTAGTAATGCCCTCAAGAGGCCTCCAAATTCACCTGCCACCCTCACCTCTATGTCAACTCTGATGGGTCACACAGCAGGCAGAGTGTATCTCCTCCAAACCTTGCCCCACAGCCACACTCCTCGGGCATTCATTCTGTTCTCTCTCAGCTTTCACCATTATCTGGCTTTTCATATCTTGCCTAAACTCCCTCCATGACAACTAGGTTGTGTTTAAGTGTCTGTGGAAGCGAGAATCATTGCTCATTCGCCCTGAAATGTGGTCTTAATGCACCTTGAAACCCATTGAATTCTGGGCGAGCCGACAGAAACCTTTCCATCCCTTCTCCTTGTCTCAGTGATCCCGGAGCTCTCCTCCATTTTCTCGTCTCCCGTCGGAAACCCTTGTCTTCAGTCGGTGAGAATGCAGTGAATACACTTGCCCTTGCTCCACAAGGGGCTGTCTGGTTTCAAGTCTAGGACTCAGGGTCACCTCATTAGTAGTACTACCCAGGCTTGGGTTTGAACAGGGTGATGGGGATGAGGCAGTGAAATGCATGTTACAGGTTGTGGTGGGGGATCCCATGCAAGAAATGCCCACCTGCGGCTGTTTAGTATTCCCAGCAAGGGGTGGAGCTTGCCCAGAGCTGTGTGAGCCTTGTGTGCAAAGGTCTTCTCAACAAGTGCCCTCACAAATCTCTTTTCTCATCTTGCTTTCTTGTTGGAAGCTCCCTTGAAGCTTACCTCACAATGAAATCCAAGGTGGAATTCATTTCCATGAGCAGCTGCCACAAGCTTCCAGCTTCTTGGACGAAACACTGAGTCATCCTGTCCTGTGCATCTAGTTCCCATGGTCTCTCATTGAGCTGGTTGGCTCTGGAGGAAAGGGGAATGGATTGTGTGCTCCACCTCGGTCCTCATTTTTCCAATTGACTCGTAGGTTCACCCAGCCTGAGGTGCACCCCTGGGGACAGTTTTTTGACTTAGTGGGTCTTCCTGGGTTTCCTGTGAAGTGTTCACATCCTGATGTCCATTTGTTGCTTACTCACCCTGGGTCCATCACACTGCTGAACATTTTAAGAGGTAGAAAAAGCATGCCGAAAACAAACCCAAAGGATGACTCTTAGAATTGTTAGAAGATCTTAAAACATTATAGAAGAATGGGAAAGAGGCACGAGCCAACACTTTATAAGAAAGATGTATCACTGGCCTTTAAATTTATGAAGACATGTATAAAGACATGAACTGCCAATTCACAAGAAGAGTATGGAACAAGCCCAAACCACGTTAAGAACATATTAATCTAAGAAAGATAAGAATAATCATACTAACATTCCCTTGAGACTGAAACGCAGGCAGTAGTGGCATAGATTTTAGTAATTGCAGACAGAGACATTAGGATACTTGGAATAAATGTGTTTTGTGTGATCCAAAAATGAGAGTCATGGATATCATAAAATAGACTCCATTTGATCTTACAGATATGAAAAACATAGTGTCTGATGAAGCCCATTTTAATGGTTTCCTGATGGCTCAGATAGTGAACAACAACAACAACAACAAAAACCCACCTGCATCATGTGCGACCAGGATTCAATCCCTGGGTTGGGAAGATCCCCTGGAAGGGGGAATGGCAGCCTGCTCCAGTATGCTTGCCTGGAGAATCCCCATGGACAGAAGAGCCTGGTGGGCTACAGTCCATGGGGTCGCAAACAGTTGGACACGTCTGAACAGCAAAACACAGCACAGCGCAGCACATTGAATGTTTGTGAAAGAAATTTAAGTAAGGAGGAAAGAGGGTGAAAGGGAAACAAGGGAAATGAAAGGAAGGAAAGATAGTCCTCTGTTGAATGTGAGAACAGAGCAACCAGAGATGTCCCCCAGCAGGACAGCACCACACATGTCCATCTGAGCACTCTCAGCCGGTTTGAAACTACCATCTCCAACTATGGTCCCACTCCTTCAACCAAACTCATGTGCAGGGTTTACCACTAACACGCTCGTAGTCATCATGCTTTCTCCTCATTCAAATCCTTATTCACCCAGAAGTGAAAAAGACACGTGTGCCCCAATGTTCATCACAGCACTGTTTACAGTAGCCAGGGCATGGGAGCAACCTAGATGTCCATCAGCAGACAAATGGGTAAGAAAGCTGTGGTACATAGACACAATGGAATATTGGTCAGCCATTAAAAAGCACATGTGAATCCATTCTAATGAGGTGGAATAAACTGGAGCCTGTTATACAGAGCACAGTAAGTCAGAAAGAAAAACACAAATACACTATACTAAGGCATATATATTGAATTTAGGAAGATGGAGATGACAACCCAATATGGGAGACAGCAAAAGAGACACAGATTTACAGAACTGTCTTTTGGAATCTGTGGGAGATGGTGAGGGTGGGATGATCTGAGAGAAATGCATTGAAACCTGTATATTGTCATATGGGAAAAGGATAGCCAGGCCATGTTCGATGCATAAGACAGGGTGCACAGGACTGGTCTCTGGGCTGACCCAGAGTGATTGGATTGGGAGGAAGATGTGAGGCGGAATCAGGATGGGGAATTCATGTACTCCCATGTCTGATTCATGTAAATGTATTGCAAAAACCACCACAATATTGTAAAGTAAATACCCACCAATTGAAATAAATAAAATCAAATAAAATAGAATCCTGTGAAAAAAGTGCCTAATCAGTATTGACTTTTTGACCTCTAAAACTGCCATTATTTTCCTTCCTTTCTTCCCTCCTTCCTATACCTCTTTCTTTCTTTTTCTTTCTGATTATACAAATGTTAAAGGTTGCTTTCCATTTATAGTTATGACAAAGTGCTGGGTCTATTCCCCATGTTGTACAAAGCATCCCTGAGCTCCTCTTCCACCTAACTATCACTGCGTGCCTCCCACTCCCCCACCCCTGTATTGCTCCTCCCTCTTGCCCTCCCTGCTGGTAACCAGTAGATGCTTCTCTATATTTTTGTACCTCCATTATTATCATATTCTCTACTTTGTGGTATGTTTATATTCTCTAAGTGATATCATACAGTATTTGTCTATCTCTGTCTGAATTATTTTACTCAATGTTCTACCTTCCATGTTGCTGCAAATGTCAATATTCCATTCTTTTGATTGGGCAGCTCGTCTGTATGCCTTTTTATCAAATAGCACTGCCTCCCAAACACACCACACAGCTCCCCAGCTAAGTGTCCATCTCTGCACTCACACAGAGAAACACCAAATCCTCTTCCTCTTTCCCATCGGAAGTATATCTTTGTAGCTCAGTGTGGAACCAGTTCTTCCCCCTACTTACTGGCAACCTGGGCCTTCTGGTCCCATCTCCAACTCCACAGAAGCCATCTCCCTCCCTCCTCACACAATTATCCCTTCCCTGCTCTCTCTCTCCCCATATCAGAGAACTCAGAGACAAACATATTTTCACATCAGCTTGATTTTATTTTATTGTCATTATTAATGTATGCAGTTGCAATAATATTCAGCATCTGCACTGTTGGCCAGTACTCAGCCGTGAGACCCCCGCGCATTTCTGAGGTGTCTATCCAAGCCCCGAAGTCACTGGCTGTCCACTGGTCCAGCTGGAATCTCAGGGGTCTCCATGGTCTCTCGTACCTCCTCTGATGCATTCTGATTAGCTGGAATGTCAGGGGATTCCATGGTTCCTGGGACTTGCTCTGGTTCTTTCTGATTTTCTGGAATGGCAGGGGTCTGCAGGGTCTCTGGGACCTCCTCTGGTTCATTCTGATTAGCTGGAAATGCAGGGGTCTCCATGGTCTCTGGGACCTCCTCTGGTTCCTTCTGATTACCTGGAATGGCAGGGGTCTCCATGGTCTCTGGGACCTCCTCTGGTTCCTTCCGATTCAGCTGTTCATTTGCCTTGGAACTCTGGCTACAGAGCTTTGAGCATCTGATTTTCTTAAGCTTTTTTTTGGTGGGAGTTTTCAGAGAAGCTTTCTTGGGCAGCTTTGCCGGAATGGGATTATTCACCCTCATGGTTACCTGCCACCTGGAGAGAACAATACAGGGAGCAAGAATTGCACTGGTTTAGGGAAGAGTGTGAAGACAGGTGGGAACGATGGCTTCAGGAGAAGGGGTGTGGGCACAGAAGGCTAATGTGCCAGGGACGGACAGGGGAGAGTGTCTTCTGTGGCGAGGTTGATGGGGAAGAGGAGCTTGGCTGGGTTCAGTTCACCTTGACATTTTTTTCTGGACCTCAATTGATAGGAGGTCTTCATCTACTCTGGGTAACAAGAGGTGGATGTTCGATAACTACTCTGGAACCTTGAGGCTTCCCAGTCACCTCAGGCATTTGGAGGACTAACAGTGGTCTGCTCAGGGCCCCTGAGCACCCCTATATATACCCGTCCCCATGGAGCCTCACCTTCATGCTTTATGAGGTCAGCAAGTCTCTTCCCCAGCTAATGGTGGCCCTGGGTGAGTTTTGACATCACAAAGCCCCATCCTGACATGTCTAGTGGAGGATGGGGAGCCATTCAGATGATTTGCTGCGAGAAATAAGGCATTTATAATGCCCTAACGAGGCCTCCAAACTCACCTGCCACCCTCATCTCTATCTCAACTCTGATGGGTCACAGAGCAGGCAGAGTGCGTCTTCTACAAACCTTGCTGCACAGCCACACTCCTCGGGCATTCATTCTGTTCTCTCTCAGCTTTCACCATTATCTAGCTTTTCATATCTTGCCTAAACTCCCTCCATGACAACTAGGTTGTGTTTAAGTGTCTGTGATAGTGAGAATCATTCCACATTCGTCCTGCAATGTGGTCTTAATGCACGTTGAAGCCTATTGAATTCTGGGCCAGCCGACAGAAACCATTCATCCTGCCTCCTTGTCTCAGTGTTCCTGGAGTTCACCTCCATTTTCTGGTCTCCAGTCAGGAACTCTTGTCTTCAGGCTGTCAGAACGCAGTGAATACACTTGCCATTGCTCCACAAGGGGCTGTCTCGTTTCAAGTCTAGGACTCAGGGTTACCTCACTAGGAGTACTACCCAGGCTTGGGTTTCAAGAGGGTGATGGGGAAGGGGCAGATAAATGCATGATTCAGGTTGTGCTGGGCGATCCCATGCAGGAAATGCCCACCAGCGGCTGATTAGTATTCCAAGCAAGGGGTGGAGCTTGCCCAGAGCTGTGTGAGCCTTGTGTGCAAAAGTCTTTTCAACACGTGCCCTCACAAATCTCTTTTCTCATCTTGTTTTCTTGCTGGCAGATCCCTTGGAGCTTACCTCACAGCCAAACCAAGGTGGAATTCATTTCCATGAGCAGCTGCCACAAGCTTCCAGCTTCTTGGATAAAACACTGAGTTATCCTGTCCTGTGCATCTAGTTCCCATGGTCTCTCATGGAGCTGGTTGGCTCTGGAGGAAAGGGGAATGGATTGTGTGCTCCACCTCTGTCCTCATTTGTCCAATTGACTCGTAGGATCAACCAGTCTGAGGTGCACCCCTGGGGACAGTTTTTTGTCTTAGTGGGTCTTCCTGGGTTTCCTGTGAAGTGTTCAAATCCTGGTGTCCACTTGTTGCTTACTCACCCAGGGTCCATCACTGTGCTGAATATTTTAAGAGGTAAAAAAAGCACACCGTAAACAAACCCAAAAGATGACTCTTAGAATTTTGAGAAATCTTAAAACCTGATAGAAAAATTGGCATGAGGCACGAGACAACACTTTATAAGAAAGTTGTATCACGGGCATTTAATTTTATGAAGACATGTTTAAAGACATGAGAATCCATTTCACAAGAAGATTATGGAACTAGCCCCGAACCACTTTAAGAACATATTAAATTTCTCGAAGGTAAGGAAAATCGTACTAAAATTCCCTTGAGAACTGAAACTCAGGTAGAAGTTGCATAGATTTTAGTAATTGCAGACAGAGACATTAAGATAGTTGGAATAATTGCGTTTTGTGTGTTCGAAAAGTAAGGAGAGACATGAAAATCCTAAAATAGACCCCGTTTGATCTTACAGATATGAACAACATAGTGTCAGGTGAAGCCCATTTTAAGGGTTTCCTGATGGCTCAGACCGTATAAGAATTAAAACCTACCTGCAACATGGGAGGATGGAACTCAGTCCTTGGATTGGGGAGATCCTCTGGAAGGGTGAATGGCAGTCTGCTCCAGTATGCTTGCCTGGATAATCCCCAGGGACAGAGGAGCATGGCGGGCTACAGTCCATGGAGTCACAAAGAGTTGGACCCTGCTGAGGAATGAAGAACAGCACAGCACAACACATTGAATGTTTGTGAAAGAAAGGCAGGTAGGGAGGAAAGAGGGAGAAAGGGAAACAAGGGAAATGAAAGGAAGGAAAGAAAATCCTCCATTGCTCGTGAGAACAGAGCAACCAGAGATATCCCCCAACAGGAGAGCACCACACATGTCCATCTGAGCACTCTCAGCTGGTTTGAAACAACCATCTCCAACTTTGGTCCCACTCCTTCAACCAAACCCATGTTCAGGGTTTCCCACTAACAGGCTAATAGTCATCATTTGTCTCCTCATTCAACTCCTGATTCACCCAGAAGTGAAAAAGACACGTGTGCCCCAATGTTCATCACAGCACTGTTTACAATAACCAAGGCATGGAAGCAACCTAGGTATCCATCAGCAGACAACTGGGTAAGAAAGCTGTTGTACATAGACACAGTGGAATATTGCTCAGCCATTAAAAAGAGCACATGTGAATCCATTTTAATGAGGTGGATGAAACTGTAGCCTATTATACAGAGCGAAGTAAGTCAGGAAGAAAAACACCAATAGACTATACTAAGGCATTTATATTGAATTTAGGAAGATGGAGATGATAACCCTATATGGGAGACAACAAAGAGACACAGATTTACAGAACAGTCTTTTGGACTCTGTGCCAGACGGTGAGGGTGGGATGATTTGAGAGAACAACATTGAAACATGTATATTATCATATGTGAAAGGGATAGCCAGTCCATGTGCGATGCATAAGACAGGGTGCCCAAGACTGGTTCACTGGGCTGACCGAGAGGGATTGAATGGGGAGGAAGATGTGAGGGGGAATCAGGATGGGGAATACATGTACTCCCATGGCTGATTCATGTCAATGTATTGCAAAAACCACCACAATATTCTAAGGGAAATACACACCAATTAAAATAAAATAAAATAGAATCCTATGATAAAAAGGGCCTAATCAGTATTGACTTTTTGATCTCCAAAAACACCATTCTTTTCCTTTCTTTCTTCCCTCCTTCCTCCCCCCTCTTTCTTTCCTTTTCTTTCTGATTATACAACTGTTAAAGCTTGATTTCCATTTATACTTATGACAAAGTCCTGGCTCTATTCCCCATGTTGTACAATGCACCCCTGAGCTCATCTTCCACCTAACTATCACTGCGTGCCTCCCACTCCCCCACCTCTGCATTGCCCCTCCCTCTCCCCCCCCCTGACATTGGTACCAGTAGATGCTTCTCTATAACTGTGCACCTGCATTTTTATCATATTCTCTACTTTGTGGGATGTTTAGATTCTCTAAGTGATATCATACAGTATTTGTTAATCTCTGTCTGAGTTATTTTACTCAATATTCTACCTTACATGTTACTCCTAAAGTCAATATTCCATTCTTTTGATGAGGCATGTCCTCTGTATGCCTTTTGAACAAATGGCACTGCCCCCCACACACGACACAGCTCCCCAGCTAAGTGTCCTTCTCTGCACTCACACAGAGAAACTCCAAGTCCTCTTCCTCTTCTCCCATGGAAGTGTGTTTTTGAAACTCAGTCTGGAATAAGTTCTTCCCCCTAACTACTGGCAACCTGGATCTTCTGGTCCCATCTCCACCTCCACATAAGCCATCTCCCTCCCTCCTCACACACTTATCCCTTCCCTGCCCTCTCTGCCCGCTACTATCAGAGAACTCAGAGACAAACTTAATTTCACATCAGCTTGATTTTATTTTATTTTTGTTATTAGTGTATGCAGTTGCTATAATATTCAGCATCTGTACTTTTGGCCAGTACTCAGCGGCCAACCCCCAAGCATTTCTGAGGTGTCTAGCATGCCCTGAAGTCACTGGCTGTCCACTAGTCCAGCTGGAATGGCAGGGGACTCCATGGTCTCAGGAACCTCCTCTGGTTCGTTCTGATTAGCTAGAATTGCAGGGGTCTCCATGGTCTCTGGATCCTCCTATGGTTCATTCTGATTAGCTGGAAATGCAGGGGTCTCCATGGTCTCAGGGACCTACTCTGATTCGTTCTGATTAGCTGGATTGTCAGGGGTCTCCATGGTCTCTGGGACCTCCTCTCTTTCCTTCTGATTACCTGGAATGGCAGGGTTGTCCATGGTCTCTGGGACCTCCTCTGGTTCCTTCTGATTAACTGGAATGGCAGGGGTCTCCATGGTCTCTGGGACCTCTTCTGGTTCATTCTAATTCAGCTGTTCATTTGCCTTGGAACTATGGATACAGAGATTTGAGCATCTGATTTTCTTAAGGTTTTTTGTGTTGGGAGTTTTCAGAGATGTTTTCTTGTGCAGCTTTGCCGGAATGGGATTCACCCTCACGGTTACCCTGGCCACCTGGAGAAACAAGACAGGGAGCAAAGAATGGCATTGGTTTAGGGAAGAGTGTCAAGACAGGTGGGAACAATGGCTGCAGGAGAAGGGTTCTGGGCAGATAAAGGTTATGTGCCAGGCAAGGACAGTGGTGGGTGTCTTCTGGGGTGGGGTCGATGTGCAACAGGAGTTTTGGTGGGTTCAGCTCACCTCGATATTTTTTTACTGAACCACAATTGATAGGAGGTCTTCATCTTCTCCTGGGTAACAGGAGGTGGGTATTCCATAACTACTCTGGAGCCTTGTGGCTTCCCAGTCACCTCAGTCATTTGGAGGATTCAAAGTGGTCTGCTCAGTTCCCCTGAGCACCCCTATATATACCCGTCCCCTTGGAGCCTCACCCTCATACTTTATGAGGTCAACAAGTGTCTTCCCCAGCCAATGGTAGCCCTGGGTGAGCTTTGACATCACAAAGTCCCACCCTGACATGTCTATTGGAAGATGGGGAGCAATTCAGCTGATTTGCTGGGAGAGATGAGGCATTTGTAATGCCATAAAGAGGCCTCCAAACTCACCTGCCACCCTCCCCTCTATGTCAAATCTGATGGGTCACACAGCAGGCAGAGTGCATCTCCTCCCAACCTTGCCCCACAGCCACACTCCTCGGGCATTCATTCTGTTCTCTCTCAGCTTTCACCATTATCTAGCTTTTCATATCTTGCCTAAAATCCCTCCATGACAACTAGGTTGTGTCTAAGTGGCTGTGGAAATGAGAATCATTGCTCGTTAGTCCTGCAATGTGGTCTTAATGTGCCTTGAAGCCCATTGAAATCTGGGCCAGCCGACAGTAACCTTTCCATCCCGCCTCCTTGTCTCTTCTTCCAAGAGATCTCCTCAGTTTTCTGGTCTCCAGTCGGAAACCCTTCTCTTCAGGCTTTGAGAATGCAGTGAATACACTTGCACTTGCTCCAAAAGGAGCTTTCTCGTTTGAAGTCTAGGACTCAGGGTCACCTCACTAGGAGTACTACTCAGGCTTGGGGTTGTACAGGGTGATGGGGAAGGGGCAGAGAAATGCATGTTTCAGGTTGTGGTGGGGGATCCCATGCAGGAAATGCCCACCTGCGGTTGATCAGTATTACCAGCCAGGGGTGGAGCTTGCCCAGAGCTGTGTGAGCCTTGTGTGCAAAGGTCTTCTCAACACGTGCCCTCACAAATATCTTTTCTCATCTTGTTTTCTTGCTGGAAACCCCCTTGGAGCTTATCTCACAGCCAAAGCCAAGGTGGAATTCATCTGCATGAGCAGCTGCCACAAGCTTCCAGCTTCTTGGACGAAACACTAGTCATCCTGTCCTGTGCATCTAGTTCCCATAGCCTCTCATTGAGCTGTTTGGCTCTGGAGGAAAGGGGAATGGATTGTGTTCTCCACCTCCGTCCTCGTTTTTCCAATTGACTCCTAGGGTCAACCAGCCTGAGGTGCACCCCTGGGGACAGTTTTTTGTCTTAGTGGGTCTTCCTGGGCTTCCTGTGAAGTGTTCAAATCCTGTTGTCCACTTGTTGCTTACTCAACCAGTGTCCATCACACTGCTGAACATTTTAAGAAGTAGAAAACGCGTGCCATAAACAAACCCACAAGTTATCTCTTAGAGTTTTTAGAAGATATTAACACCAGATAGAAAAATGGGCAAGAGACACGAGCCAACACTTTATAAGAAAGATGTATCACTGGCCTTTAAATTTATGAAGACATGTTTAAAGACATGAGAAGCCTATTCACAAGAAGAGTATGGAACTAGCCCCGAACCACGTTAAGAACATATTAAATCTAACGAATGTAAGAAAAATCATACTAAAATTCCCTTGAGAACTGAAAATCAGGCAGAAGTGGCATAGATTTTAGTAGTTGCAGAGAGAGACATTAATACACTTGGAATAACTGTGTATTGTGTGTTCTAAAAGTAAGAAGAGACATGGAAATCCTAACATAGACCCCATTTGATCTTACAGATGTTAAAATATAATGTCAGATGAAGCCCATTTTAAGGGTTTCCTGGTGGATCAGACAGTAAAAAACAACAACAACAACAACAAAAAAACCAAACAAACCGAAAAAAACCCACCTGCAACACGGGAGACCAGGATTCAATCCCTGGATTGGGAAGATCTCCTGGAGGGGGTAATGGCAGCCTGCTCCAGTATGCTTGCCTGGAGAATTCCCATGGAAAGAGGAGCCTGGCTCGCTACAGGCAATGGGGTCAAAAATTGTTGGACACGGCTGAGCAATGAAGCACAGCCCAGCACAGCACATTGAATGTTTGTGAAAGAAAGGCAAGTAGGGAGGAAAGAGGGAGAAAGGGAAAAAAGGGAAATGAAAGGAAGGAAAGAAAATCGTCTGTTGCTGGTGAGAACAGAGCAACCAGAGATGTTCCCCAGCAGGACAGCACCACACATGTCCATCTGAGCACTCTCAGCTGGTTTGAAACAACCATCTCCAACTTTGGTCCCACTCCTTCAACCAAACTCATCTTCAGGGTTTACCAGTAACAGGCTAATAGTCATCATGGTTTCTCCTATTGAAATCGTGATTCACCCAGTAGTGAAAAAGACATGTGTGCCCCAATGTTCATCACAGCATTGTTTACAATAACCAGGGCATGGAAGCAACCTATATGTCCATCAGCAGACAAATGGGTAAGAAAGCTGTGGTACATAGACACAATGGAATATTGCTCAGCCATTAAAAAGAACACATGTGAATCCATTCTAATGAGGTGGATGAAACTGGAGCCTATTATACAGAGCGAAGTAAGTCAGAAAGAAAAACACAAATACACTATACTAAGGCATTTATATTCAATTTAGGAAGATGGAGATGATAACACTATATGGGAGACAGCAAAAAAGACGCAGATTTACAGAACAGTCTTTTGGGCTCTGTGGGAGACTAGAAGGTGGGATGATCTGAGGGGATAACATTGAAAAATGTATATTATCATATGTGAAAGGGATAGCCAGTCCATGTTTGATGCATAAGACAGGGTGCCCAGGACTGATTCACTGGGCTGACCCAGAGGGATTGGATTGGGAGGAAGATGTGAGGGGGAATCAGGATGGGGAATACATGTGCTCCTATGGCTGATTCATGTCAATGTATTGCAAAAACCACCACAATATTGTAAAGTAATTACCCACCAATAAAAATAAAATAAAATACATTCCTTTGCCAAAAAGGGCATAATCAATATTGGCTATTTGACCCCCCAAAACACCATTCTTTTCCTTCTTTTCTTCCCTCCTTCCTCTCCCCTCTTTCTTTCCTTTTCTTTCTGATTATACAACTTTCAAAGCTTGCTTTCCATTTATAGTTATGACAAAGTTCTGGCTGTATTCCCCATGATGTACAGTGCATACCTAAGTTCATCTTCCACCTAACTAACACTGCGTGACTCCCACTCCCTCACCTCTGTATTGCCCCTCCCTATTCCCCTCCCCGCTGGTAACCAGGAGATGCTTATCCATATCTGTGCGTCTCCATGTTTATCATATTCTCTACTTTGCAGTATGTTTAGATTCTATTGTGAGCCTGTCATGGCTAACGGCATGACAGGCAGCCTAGATTAGGAATAGGCCTGGTTTCCCGGAGTAACATAATTATCAGGCCACCTAGAGCCAGCCAATCAACTTGTGACTAGCAATAAAAAGGAAACCTATCAGGGGAAAGCTGAAAGCCCACAAGGATTGGGCCAAAAAAAATTGCCTTGCAACTGTGTAACCAATCCGCTTACGCCAACTACCCAATTGTACCCAATAAATACCCAAGAGAACTGGGCCTCAGGGCCTTTTTGTCCTCACACCCTTGGTGAGGGCGGGAGGGCCTGGCTCGAGTCAGTAATAAATTCCCCTATTGCAAGTTGCATTGTCACGAGGAGTCTTCTTTCCCTATCAGGGATCCGGACTAGGGGCAGACCATTTGGGGGCTCGTCCGGGATCCCTTGACTGGGGAAGAATACTCTTTGGAACAAAGGGGAAAAAGGACAGGTAATAGCACCGGTGCTCAGGCAGGTCTCGAAAAGTCCAGTGTAAATCCGAGGCCCTGGTAAAAGGCAGGAAGGTGTCTGGCATGAGGGAAAGCTTTCCATGAGGGAACGGATTGGTAATTTGGGCCAGTGTGAGGCCAAGGACAGTGGACACGCAGGAAAGCAGTCGGCTCTGTGGGAAAGAGACCTCCTCTCCTAAGCCCGGATCTGGGGAACAGTGGACGCCATTCGGTAAGGTGACCCTTGTTTCAGAGGATAGGGAGACTCAGGGGGTCCCGCCCCCCATGTCTGTGTTGTCGGCCGATGTGTGTCTGTCTATGTGTTTTTCTATGCCCTTTCGCGTCTGTATAACTGCCGGCACTGTCTCTGTCTCGTTGTTCTCTGGTGTGTCGTTGCCTACTTCCTCCTATAAAGCCTTGGAGCCTCATTTCTGTTTCTGAGAGTTTCAGTGAACAGGCAGACAGTTGCTGGGGCAACTGACGAGTCCCGGCCAGGCCGACTCTCTGGTGGATTCTGAAGGCCTCCCAACAAGTCAGCCCCAGTAACGGGAGCCCGAGAGTGTGAAACTCTTTTCTTTTTTCTCGTATTCTAAACCGAGAATCTGGCCAAATAAAAACCCATCTGTGTGGGCACGGGACAGGCACTTAAGAGCCAATAGGGCGCCTGCCACTGGAAGACTCCTGTAAAAGGATAAGGGGGTCACAGAACGGGCTAAAAACCCTTAGGGTGCCCACCCCCAACAAGAAAACTTCTGTGCAATGACTAAGGCACTCAAATAGTTCCACGAAGCCTACCACAAGCCCAACCTCCTGGCCGCCACCACTCCCGATAGGATTTTTTGGTGGTAATTCTCTGTGACCTTCTTCTGACTCTCGCTATGGGGCAAGGAAAATCTACCCCACTCTCTCTCATGACTGATCATTTCTCAGATGTCAGGGCTAGAGCATATGATCTGTCGCTTCTGGTTACAAGGAGTAAATTAATGACCTTTTGCTCTGCAGAGTGGCCCGCCTTCCAAGTTGGATGGCCTCCAGAGGGAACTTTTCACCCTTCTATTATTCGGGTGGTAAAAGAAAATTATGGCTCATGACCCCTGGGGCCATCCGGGCCAAGTCCCATATGTTATGGTCTGGCAAGATCTAGTAGAAAATCCCCCCGGATGGTTAAAATCTTTTGTTTACAAACTCCCTGATTCTCCTAATGTATAAGCCCTGGTTATGGAAACCCCCACTCCCCCAAAAGAAGCCAAGAGGAACAACAGCCCAAAACCGGTCTTGCAGGAATCCTCGTGCCCGAACCTGGTTGACTTAGAGACGGAAATTAGGCCCCCGCCATATGCCCCTCCTCCGTTGCAGGTTCCCCTGGGGGGAAGTGCCCCCCCCCATGAATCAGAAGAGATAAGGGAACCCCGACCCCGGAGAAGAAATAGAGGAAATACGGGTGAGCAAGATCATGGGAAACCAGAGTTACCTTCACCTACTGTACAGGCACTCCCCGTCCGAGTGGGACCAGCTAACCCAGACAGAGAGCGAACCTATCACTACTTGTCCTTTTCCAAGAGTAATCTGTATAATTGGAAAACCCAAAATCCTCCTTTTTCGGAGAAACCCCAAGGCCTCATTGACCTCTTAGATTCCATTTTGTTCACTCATAACCCCACCTGGGATGATTGCCAGCAGCTGTTGCAGGTGCTCTTCACCACGGAAGAATGGGAAGGAATCCTGGCAGAGGCACAGAAATGGGTCCTGGGGATCGACGGGAGACCAACCGCCCAGCCTCATCTCCTGGACGAGGAGTTTCCTCTGTTGCGGCATAACTGGGATTTTGAGGGAGTGGAAGGTAGGGAGCGTCTCCGAGTGTACAGCCAGACTCTAATGGCTGGCCTGCGGGCCGCAGCTAGGAAGCCGACAAATTTGGCGAAGGTAAATTTAGTAAGGCAAGAGCCCACTGAGAGCCCGTCAGCCTTCCTAGAGAGGCTAATGGAAGCCTTTAGGCAACATACACCAATAGACCCCCAGGCTGAGGAATCACATGCTGCAGTTCTACTAGCGTTTGTGAATCAGGCAGCCCCAGATAGTAAGAGAAAATTACAAAAGATACAGGGGTTAAGAGAACAGACAATACAAGACTTACTGAAAGCAGCTGAAAAGGTATTTAATAATAGAGAGACCCCAGACTGGACTTGGACTGAGCCAATGAAACAGGCTTTCCAGACACTCAGACGGGCCCTACTAAAAGCCCCAGCCCTTGCCCTGCTTAACCCAAAGAAGCCATTCCAGCTGTTTGTAGATGAGAAGCAAGGAATAGGACAGTGGGTCTTGACGCAACAGCGGGGACCATGGAAGCGGCTGGTGGCATACCTTTCAATGCGATTAGACCCGGTGGCCTTTGGGTGGCCCCCTTGCCTCTGCATCATTGCAGCCACTGCCCTCCTCATCCGCAATGCTGACAAGTTGACGTATGGACAGCAACTCTGGGTTTACACCCCCCACGCCATTGAAGGGGTTTTAAAGTAGCCGCCAGGTAAGTGAATCTCCAATGCCCGTTTGACACATTACCAGGCCCTGCTGCTTGATGCCCCATGGGTGCGTTTTCAGACCCCTTGCTTCCTGAATCCACCCACGCTTCTACCTAACCCAGAGAAGGTCCACCCTCTCCATGATTGCAGTGAAATACTGGCTGAGGCCCTGGTGGCTCGAAAAGACTTAACTGATGTGTCACTAAACAACAGTGAGCTAGTATGCTTCACTGATGAGAGCAGCTATGTAAAAGATGGACAAAGGAAGGTGGGAGCCGCAATAGTTAATGATTCAGGACAGATAATATGGGCTGAGACACTTCCCCCAAACACGTCGGTGCAAAAAGCAAAATGGATTGCCCTAATACAGGCTCTGGAACAAGCAAAAGGAAAGAGAGTCAGATTTTTACGGACAGCCGATATGCTTTTAGCACTGTCCATATTCAAGGTCCGATATACCAGGAAAGGGGATTTAGAACAGCAGATTTAGCAAGGTCAAGAATTTGCCCGAGATCCGCAGGCTCCTGACAATTGTAGATGTCCCCGGTCACCAGAAAGGAAAAGACCCTAGGACACGGGGTAATCGGGCTGCTGATGCGGCCGCTCAAGAAGTGGCCAGCCGGGACTACGCCGCCCGCATATTAGCCATGGGACTTCCACCTCCTGGTATGGGGACTTTGCAGCCAGTCCCCGACTATTCCCTCCCTGACCTCATTTGGATTAACGAGGATACCACCCTCCAGAAAGATGACAAAGATGGATGGTACCGAGATCAAAACAACAACCTGATATTGCCTGCCATCCTGGGTCGTCACCTATGTGAACACCTGCACACAACTACACACAAAAGACCTTGACACTCCTCCAGACGGCCTGCCTGAGGTTCCCTCAACAAAATGCAACTGTACAAGAGATAATCCAGGCTTGCAAACCGTGCCAGCTGATGAAGACAGAGAAAAGGCAGCACACTGGAATAAGGTACTGAGGGAAAGAGCCAGGGCAACACTGAGAGATAGATTTCACTGAGGTAAGACCAGGCAAGTATGGGTATCTCTACCGTTGGTTCAACTGACCAAGTTCTTTGCCCATGGCTCTTTCAGTCTGTTCACCCGTAACTGTGAGCGAAAAGGCCCACAGTACTATGAACAGGTGCCTGTCTATGTCTGCCTGGGGGGAGGAAGGGATGAGAACCAAATTGAAAAATGTGGAGGAGTTGGCTATTTTTATTGCACCACTAGGGGTTGCAAAACCACGGGAACAGTCCATTGGCTCACTAACTCCGACAAGGACCTCATTCAGGTAAACTCACTCCTGAATTCCCAGAAATGTCCAACTAAGAGAGTCCCGGGCAATGTGTCCCATTACAGATCAAATTCACAGACAAAGGAAAAAAAATTTACCAGGGGGGATGATGACCGAGCTTGGAGCCTCCGTCTTTACAAGACTGGCTATGACACAGGATTCCAGTTTGAGATTAAGTTAAAACAGGGACCACTCTATTTGGCACCCAAACTAGCCTTAGGACCAGTGGGTACATCCACCAGAAAACGGGTGGTGGGCTTGCTCTGCTGGACTAACCCCATGTGTCCATAAGGCAGCACTTAATGCCTCCCAAGATTTCTGTGTCTTAGCCCACCTGATCCCCCGGCTAAACTATTACTCAAAGGAAGAGCTGCAACCAAGGTTAGACCCATCGAGTCAATATAGGGTAAAACGAGAACCAGTCACTGCCCTGACTTTAGCAGTCCTATTGGGTGCTATAGGAATGGGAAGTGGGATCGCAGCCTTAACGTTGCAAGATAAACAGTATAAGCAACTAAGGGCTGCAATAGATGAAGATATTGAGCAACTCGAGAGGTCAATTTCACACCTCCAAGAATCATTGAGCTCCTTGGCTGAAGTAGTGTTACAGAATAGGAGAGGTTTAGATTTGTTGTTTCTGCAACAAGGAGGATTATGTGCAGCACTGGGAGAAGAATGCTGTTTCTATATTGACCATTCAGGGGTGGTACAAAAATCTCTCCAGAAAGTAAGAGAGGGACTAGCCCAGCGGAAGAGAGAATGAGGGGCACTTGGGCACGAGGATCCTGATGTCAGACTGGGCCAGGTCTGTGTTCTTGCGGGTGGCCAGGCCTGGCGTTGGGCTCTTCCTGAACTTCTGGCTGGTGGTAACCGGCAGGCTGCTCTTGGCTTCCTGTTCCTTGCCCACCACTAGGGTCTTAGGGGCAGCCTTGGAGAATCTGCTCTTGGTGGATTTGGAGATCCACTTCTGGCCATTGTTTGAGGACGTCTGGATGGATCTGGAGAAGGTGCCATCCTTTTGCTTTTCACTGTGGCAGTGGTTGAAGCCATGGATGCACTCCTCGCAGTTCACCAGGTGTCGTCCTGCTGTTGGAGCCTTTCCACTGAACTAAATACTCTCTCTTCCCTTTGTTGCTTTTCCTCTTATCAAGGATCCTTTCAACCTCCTACAGATCCTCAGAGGTCATGGTGTATGGCACGGGGCAGGGACACCCAGGCCACCTTATTCATTTTGAAGACTCCCAGTGGTCTGCTCCAGAGCCACTGAGCATGCATAAACATAGGGGGCCACACACTTATGATTATGATGTCAGTCACTTTCCCAGCCAATGACAGCCTTCCATGGGCCTTGGCATCACAAAGCCTCATCCTGAAAACTCTGAGGGTGGATGGGGGCAGTTCAGATGATTTGGTGGCAGAAATGAGGCATTTTTTATGATCCTAAAGAGCCCACCAATCTCACCTGCCATCCCCATCTCTCTAAGTCAACACAGATTGGTCACATGCCAGGGAGAGTGTGTCTCCTCTAAACCGAGCCTCACAGCCGGTTTTCAGCCTTTCATTCAATTCTCTCTCATGTTACATTATTATCTACTTGTAGTGATCTTGCCTCAAATCCCTCCATGATAACTAGGCTGTGGAAATGAGAATGATTTCACTTTCCTCCTACAATTGGTGTTAATGCAGCTTGAAGACCATTCAATTCTGGGCCACTTAGGAGAAAACTTTTCCATCCCCTCTCCTTTTCTCAGTCTTCATCTAGCTCTCCTTTGTTTTCTAGTCTCCAGTCTTAAACCTCTGTCCTCATGCTGTGAGAATGCACTGAATACATCCACTTGCTCTTGCTTCACTTGGCACAGTCTTGTTTCAACTCGAGGACTAATGGTCACCTCCTTAGGTGTAATAGCCAGGTTTTGTTTTAACATGGTGGTGTGGATGAGGCAGATAAATGCATGCTTTGGGTTGTGCTGGATGACCCCAAGAAGGAAATGACCATGTGTGGCTGATTAGTATTCTGAGGAAGGAAGGGGTAGAGCTTGCCCAGTGATGTGTGAGCCTCTTGGGCAAAGGTCTTCTCAACATGCACCCTCAGAAATTTCTCATCCTGTTTTCCTGCCCGAACCACCTTTGTGTTTTACCTCACAATTGAGACAATGGTGGAATTCATTTCCATGAAGAGCTACCACAAGCTTCCAGCTTCTTGGAGGAAACACTGAATAATCATGCCTACCGATCTAGCTCCTAAGTTCTCTTGTTGAGGTCGTTGGCTCTGTAGGATAGGGGGATGAGTTCTGTGCTTCACCACAGTCCCTGTGTTCCTAATTGACTAGCAGGTTCAGCAGTCTTGAGATGCACCCCTGGGAAACAGTCTTTATTGACTTTGTGGCATTTCCTTTGGTTTCCTTGAAGTGCTCTCGTCCCCTGGTTGCTTACTCACCTAGGACACACATGAATGTTCATAGCAGTCTTATTTCAATAGTCAAAATTTGAGAGATGGAGGTGGTAGAGTTGGAGATGTACAGGGAGCACATCTCTGTCCAAGACTCCATCAGGAATACACCTTCAGACACAAGTGCTTGAAGAACCTCAGCTGAGAGGAGATAGGACTGCCTGAACACAAGGAATAATATATGGAACCACAAAAAAAATCAGTAGAATGAAGGAACTAGGGGGGAAACATGAGTGTTACTGGGACTGGACCTGCCCTCAGGGGGTGAGAGACCTGAAGTAGGTGTCCAATCTCCACATGGGAGCAACTATCTGGATCAGAGGATAAACACTTCAGGCTGAGAGTCAAACAGTTGATCTGTGGCAGCTTAAATGAAATGAATATGAGACAGTCCTTTCCACAGCCATTCACACCCCAGAGAGGGACACAGGTCCTGTAGAAGGTGCAGCAGGTAGCAGATGGTTCATAGAGATTGTGGAGAAATCCCTGGCCATGGTCTGCTGTCTACTGGTTAGAGACAAATTGGTGGAGTGTTCAAATGAGGATATTGTGTGGGATAAGCTTGTGGAGGTAAGCCAGGCAGCCATGGAAGGAAGGGGACACGGCTGAGTCATGTATTGGGGTGGAGCCATCACCCTAGCCTCTCGCTCCCCACATGGCTTCATCAGAACTGAAACATAGAGAGGCTGGCTCATCAAGGACTTGAATCACTGAACTAGTGAGTAAGACTCCACCCAGGGTGCTCCTTTAAGTGACTGATGATCCAAACTACAGAATAGGGCCCCAGCCTGGGGCTCTGCCCTCTATTTGCCTGGCACACTCAGTGACAGAGAAGAACCCCAGACAAGAGAAATCTTGAAGTTCCTGAATGCATGGAACTATGGAGAAATACTAGCCAAAGAGGCCTTCTGATTGCCAGCTATGATAGTCTCAAAGAAAGATTCTGACAGGGCCATAATTCCTGCAGTGGAGGCAGTCCAAGTCCCTGGACACTTGGCACTGCCAGCGTCCCCGCAAGCCGAGCAGCTGTGTCACATTCATGTGCCAACACTCACTCGGGCAGAGCTGCCACTGTGAAAGACTCTTGCATCTTGGCTCTCAGGGTCTCTTTGGTAGTGTCAGACTCTTTTGTACCCTGTAGACTGTGGCAGGACTCGCTCTCTGGGGGTGGGGTCTCCATGCGAGAATCCTGGAGCGTGTTGGCCAATACTGATCTCCATACCCTTCTAGAGCACTATATTACCTGCTGTCCTAATCGCCAAACCCCTGAGTGGCTGGCAATGTCAGAACCCCTGTGACCCAAGCAGCCGCACCACCTCCACACATGGCCCTCACAGGGGCAAACCCAAGGCCTCCAGGGCCACCTCAGGAGCAAATCCCAGTGGACAAACCACATGCAGAGATGGAAATAAAACCACAATTGAAACCCAGCATCAGTATAGTTAAGGGAGAAGACCCATAACATTCCAACCAGGTCTCCAAACTGCAGCTTAAGTCCACACTATCAACTAGGAAGACTGTGTCTATGGAATATATAAAAGGTCATTGACAGCTCCTCCAAACAAACAAACAAACAACAACAACAACCAAAGAAAAGGGGCTAGTTCTGATACCTGTGGATATGGAGGCAAGAACACACAGGAGTGGAACCAGATTAGATTATGAGCTGCCCGCACAGCAGATCCAGAGATCAGCACAATGATGAAGGGCATCCTTGGGAGGTGAGGTGGACTGTGAATCCAAGTGTGGGAAAGGACTCTGGCAGCAATGGCTCAAGATAAACATGTATTGTTCTTCTCTTTTGACTTGCTCTGTAGATTCTTTTGGATATTTTCTCTCTTTCTTCCCACCCTCACCCCCACTGTTGTAGTTGTCAATTTTATTGGCACTATGAAATCAAACGAAGCTTTTGAGCAATTTTTTTTTTTAATTTCCTCTGTCACATTTTTATTCCATTATAAACCTCTGCTTCTATGTTGGCCTGTTGCAGTTCTGTAGAATTTTCCTTTTATTGTTTCTTCATTCTTCTTCTAATTTTAATCTTTAACTTTTTAAACCTCTAAATTTTTTTTTCTACATTTATTCTTTGTTTGTTTTTCCTAATCTGCTTTTCCACTTGTAGTTAACCTTTTTGTTTATTAATTGTCTTTATCTAAGATCCTCTCTTTAAGATGCATATCTAGTCTCTCTTTCTATTCTCTCAACATATTTGTTAGCTCTATTTCAGTTGCTTTATTCCCCAACTAGGACTTTGATGTAGTTCCGTTTCCCACCTTGTTCTTCAGTTCATTTTGTTATTGTAGATCAACTTTTGGTTTCCTTTGTTTGTTGCATCAGTATAATGCATTTTATTTTTCTTGGAATGTTTTGATGTTCCTTTCTGGTTTATATGTGTATGTGTATATTGGGTCACAGTTTTAAATTTTGTTATACACCTCTGCCTCTACGTTGGTCTTTTGCTGCTCTCTGGAATTTTGTTTTGTTTTCTCATTTTATTGTCTTCTTCCATTTCTTCCGCCCTTTGAACCTTAAATGTCTTTAATATTTTTAAACTTTTTTATTGTTTTCTACATTTATTCTTTTCTTTGCCTATCCTCCTCTTCTTTTCCCCTTTTGGTTAATCTGCAATGTATATAAATATCATTCCTCCTCCTCTTTTACCTTTGCATATCTATTCTGTCTCTTCTTTATTTCCTTTCCTATAAATGTATTTTTAGGTTTATTTTTTTTCTTTACTCCTCAATTGGCCTTATTCCCTAGTTTTGTTTTCCTGTTTGTCCATAATATCTATTCTTCTAGTAGATGTAATTATTGATTTTCTGTGTGTGACAGGTCAATCTATTTTACCCTATTTTGTTGGACTCTTGATTTTCCTTATGGCTATGTATGTAATTTCAGTCAGTCATTTTATTGTTGCTATAAACCTCTGGATCTACTTTGTGCAGTTTGCCTGTTTTTTTTTTTTTTTTTTTTTTTTTTTTTTTTG
>NC_057419.1:5069531-5070595 GCF_019320065.1 Cervus canadensis
ACCCCTGCCATTCCAGCTAATCAGAACACAAGAGAGGAGGTCCCAGAGACCATGGAGACCCCTGCCATTCCAGCTAATCAGAACGAACGGGAGGAGTTCCCAGAGACCATGGAGATCCCTGCCATTCCAGCTAATCAGAACGCAAGAGACAAGGTCCCAGAGACCACGGAGACCCCTGCCATTCCAGCTACTCAGAAAGAAAGAGAGGAGGTCCCAGAGACCATGGAGACCCCTGCCATTCCAGGGAATCAGAAGGAACCAGTGGAGCTCCCAGACACCATGGAGACCCCTGCTATTCCAGCTAATCAGAATGAATCAGAGGAGTTTCCAGAGACCATTGAGACTGTTTATTTCCAGCTAATCAGAATCAACCAGAGAAGCTCGCAGACACAATGGAGAACCCTGCCATTCCAGTTAATCGGAATGAATGAGAGGTGGACCCAGAGACATTGGAGAACCCTGCATTTCTAGCTAATCAGAATGAACCAGAGGAGGTCCCAGAAACCATGGAGACCCCTGCCATTCCAACTAATCAGAACAAACGGGAGGAGTTCCCAGAGACCATGGAGACCCCTGCCATTCCAGCTAGTCAGAACGCAAGAGAGGAGGTCCCAGAGACCATGGAGACCCCTGCCATTCCTGCTAATCAGAACGAAAGAGAGGAGGTCCCAGGGATCATGGAGACCCCTGCCATTCCAGCTAATCAGACGGAACCAGTGGAGATCCCAGACACCAAGGAGACCCCTGCCATTCCAGCCGATCAGAATGAATCGGAGGAGGTTCCAGAGACCATGGAGACCCCAGCCATTCCAGCTAATCAGAACAAAAGAGAGGAGGTCCGAGAACCCATGGAAACCCCTGCCATTCCAGCTAACCAGAACGAAAGTGAGGAGGTCCCAGAGACCATGGCGAAACCTGCCATTCCAGCTAATCAGAACGAAAGAGAGTAGGTCGTAGAGACCATCGAGACACCTGACATTCCAGGTAATCAGAAGGAAACAGTGGTTGTCCCAGACACCATGGAGACCCCTGCCATTCCAGCTAATCAGAATGAATCAGAGGAG